>NC_081379.1:2252890-2472890 GCF_030684315.1 Stegostoma tigrinum | reverse complement strand
TAAAAAAAACATTAGGTACAGCTCTGGGAGTAGTGGGGCGCAGTTTTGAGGGTGCTAGCCCCGGAGCGGGAACAATGTGAGGGTCTTGCAGAAAGCAGACTTACCAGAGTACTGTGTTGGGGTGTTGTAAGGCACCAACACAAAGTCATCGATGTCACAGGAGGAATTCTTGCTGCTGCTGCCACCTGAATCCACCTGAAGGAAGGCCGGGCTCTCCTGGGTGGGGGAAGCGAGGGCCTTCTCAGAGAGCTGCTGTACATCAGCTAGTGACTGGGTACAAAGGAGAGGAAATTGTTAAAGGGGGCACCTTCCACATCAACACTGACATCGCTTCAGTGACCCTTGGTGCAGGGGGTTGTCTGTCAGTGTGGATCCCCAGAACAACCAATATCAACATAATGAGAGGGGAAAGAGCTGTCACACTAGGGGCACCTGGAGATATTGCTGACAGTGTGATAGGTACAGACATGGGGTGATTACTGGAACACTAATCCAGGCAATGTGAGTTTTCATTCTGTTTATGTATTGTAGGACTCAGTAAATATACCTGTGAAGTTCACAGGATTCCCCCTATAGCTTGGAACCAGGCCATTCAGCCCATACCAAACCACATCCCACCCATACCCACCCCCCTGCTTTTCCCACAGCTAACCCACCTATCCCTGGACACTATGGGCATTTTATCATGGCCAACCCACTTTAACCTGTACATCTTTAGATGGTGGGAGGAAACCACAGGGACAACACGCAAACACCACACAGACAGCCAGCCACAGGTGGAACTGAACTGAGGTTCTCAAGGTTGTACAGCAGCAGTGCTGATCACCACGCCACCCAGCCACCCCAGGGTGTTAGAGCATCATAAAGATCACAAGTTCACTAATAACTTTTCGGGGTGGGAAGGTGCCATAAAACCACCAGAAATAGGAGCATTAGAAGACCATTCAGCCCATTGAGTCTGTATCACCATTCAGTACTATCATGGCTGAACTTAGGCTCAAAACTCCACCTTCCCACCTACTCCCCACATCCACCAAAAATCTGAGGCACCAAACATCTGCTCATCCCGGCCTTGATCAGCAGCATCCACAAGCCTCTGGGCACAGATACATGATGACCATCCCCCCACACCCCCCCAACCCCTTCACCAGCCGAGTGAAGCCATTTCTCCCCATTTCACTTCCTAGAAATTTATCCGCTAATCCTGATCCCACCCCCTCCCCCACCGCTGTGGTCCAGTTCTCTAACTGGGAGAGGGTGGGAGCAGCATTGTATCAATGTCCATCCTGTCCAGCTGCGTGAATGTTTCAGTGCAATCACCTCCACAGCCTGTAAACTCCCGGAGAATATGACCCATTTTCTCAGCCCCTTGTCATAGACCAGCCGTCTGATTCCAGGAACTAATTTAGCAAGCCTTTGTTGTACTATCTCTAATACAAGCGCTTAGTTCTTTCAAAAATGGAGATTAAACCCATGCACCTTCATCCTGGTCTTGTCCAGGCCCCGTAAGACTCTGTTACGCTTGTGCTTTGACTTTACTTCCTCACCTCTCCAACTTTGAGCCCATGGCCTCAGGTTCCTGCACACATGCCAGAGGTAGGCTCACTACCACCTCTTTCCCAAACTTCCACCTACCGTCCTTCCATCACCATCCCCAGCCCATTCCTCCCCACAACCCCCTCCTAGCCCACACCTCGCCCCAGCCCCCCACACTCTGCTGGAGAGCAGTGGGGGTTCATGTTGACTTACTGGAGATGAAGCTAGGTGGGAGGTGGAAGAACTGGTGCAGGAGCTGGTGGAGGCTGAGCTGGCATAGACTGGCATAGGCACTGGGGCAGCTGCGAGCAAACAGGAAAGGAGTGAGTGACCAACCTGCCATCAACATCGAAACGGTTGTATAAACACACAGCAGTTACCCAGCTTCATTCACAACATTCAGCACATAACCTGGCAATCGTTGCTACAGAGAGGTGATGGTCTAGTGGTGCTCCTGCTGGAGCAATAATCAAGAGACCCAGCTAATGTTCTGGGGGCCTGGGTTCAAATCCTACTGCAGCAGATGATGAATGTTTGAATTCAATAACTAAAGAGTCCAATGATGTAACTATTGCTGGGGGAAAAACTCATCAGGTTCACTAATGCTCTTTAGGGAAGGAAATCTCTCGTCTTTACCTGGTCTGGCCTACATGTGACTCCAGACACACAGCAATGTGGTTGACTTTTAACTGCCCTCTGGGCAATGAGCTGCTGGCCTAGCCAGTAACACTGAAATTTAAAAATAAAAGTCTTCAAAAGTTATCACCAAGTACAGAATATCTGGTCCATCGCATTGCTGCTTATGGGATCTTGCTATGTGTGAATTTTCTGCTGCATTTTGCTACATTGTCACAGGGGCTACTTTCCAAAAGTTCGCCTTTAGCTCCGAAATGTTTTTGGGACACCCTTAGTGCATGGCTGGCTCTATCAAAATGTATTTTTTAAAAGTTTCCCTCATCCTTTCTTTCCAAAAGCACCACTTGCTAAAGCTGTTTCTTGTTACAAGGGTTAGTGCCCCCACTTGTCAACTCCAACAGCACCCAGGGGTGCCACTGCGTTCTCAGTGTGACTGGCATTTGAAGTGCCCACAGTGGACTGACAATTGGGCGATACTGAATGACACGAGACGACCTTGAGGCCTAGAAATGGACAGCAGCTCAATCGAAGCACAGCCGACACTCTACAGCAAAACGTTGAGTCATTTCATGTCCTTGACCCACCAGCACAGGTCATCCCCTGCCCCACTTACATTTCTTCATGGAAGAACTGGCATCTAAAAACGGGTGATGAAAAAATTCACCTGTGGAAAGAAACACAATGGGGATAAGGAAGTCAACTGCATTGGGAAAGTGCTGGGGAAATGTTTTGTCAAAATCCATACGATCACAGATCAGCTTCCCGTTAAAACTGCTGCAAGATGTTACTGCAGAGAGAATGTGTGAGAGGAGCCAACGCTTTACTTCCAACTGTGTTGAGCACAAAAGCTGTGCTCTGATTGTAGAATTCAGTCACTGAGGAGTTAACAGGACTCCTAAATGAAGAGGAGGGGAGCTTTCAGCACTGAGATGGATTTCTAACCAGTAAGGGCATCGAGGGTTATAGGGATCACTGAGGGTGATCAGATCAGCCACGAAATGGCACAGCAGCCTGGTTAAAGATACAGACATATTACCATTCAGCTACATAGAACTTCAAACTGGTTAGTTCTCCCAAAGATATATCTGGATGGGTGGAGCTTCTCTCACAACATCATTTAACCCTTTCAGGTACTATGTGCCTTACGTAACATATTCTGAGATTGAGGGGTGTTTGAAATCGGAGGAATTAAGGGATACAGGAATAAGGCAAGACCGTGGAGCTGAGTTGGAGATCAGCCGCAATTGATCTTAACTCAGTGTTGGAACAAGTGGGGATGGGGGTGAATGGGTGATTCCTGATCCTACCCAGTGAAAGTGAAAGCTGATCACTTACTGAATTCCATGCGGTCTTTGTGGTTACGGAGTAGGAGACCCAGGAGTAAGTGACGCAGGTGGCTGGAAGTCTCTCTCGGAATGCTGTTGACAAGAGATAAAGCAAATGGCATGAGATGCAAATGCAAGCCCCAGTGTGACCCAAGAACTCTGGCCTGAATGGCCAGCTCACTCTTATATCTCATAATTCATCGCTGGGCTGTGCTTGAAACATACATTTCAATTCCATGGAAATGACAACGCAGAACCACAAACTACTGTGTCCCCTCCTACACATACATCATCTCTCCCAGTCCCTGACCCTGTCATTCCTTTATCTGTTTGTCCAGCTTGCCTTGAAGACAATCCCTACCATTCACCTCAACTACTCCCGTCTGGTAGCCAGTTTCACGTACCCACCATTTTTTAGAGAAATAAGTTTATCCTGAAACCACCTGGATTTAGTAATGACTGCCTTATATTTATCAACTCCAGTTTTGGAAATACCTCTCAAGTTGAAATATTTTACACACTCACAGTCGTTGACAGCACAGAAAGAGGCCACTCGACCCATCACATTCATGCTGGCAAATAAAGATGAGATTATATTAATCCCGCAGCCCTGGAGATGAAGGCAACCCAAGAGATTATCTAAGTATTTCTGATATGTTACAAGAGTTTCTGATTCACCATTCCTTTCAGGCTCGCACCACCCTCTGGATGAAAAAATTCTCCTCAAATCTCCATTAACCTTCTAGCCCATGCGTTAAATCTCTGTCCTCTGGGTAAAGACCTCACTACGAAAGGCAGTAAGTCTCTCCCTATCGATCCTATCTATGCCCCTCATAATCTTACACACCTCTATCAGGCCCACGCTCAACCTTTGCTACTCTGAGGAAAACAACCCCAGTCTCTCCAATCTCTCCTCACAGCTCAGACCCTTGCTCCAGCCCAGGCAGTATCCTGATAAATCTCCTCTGCGTCCCCTCCAGTGCAATCCCATCCTTCTTACAGTGTGGTGACCGGAATGGCACACAGTACTTCCACTGTGACCAAACCAGCGTTTTATACAGTTCCAGCATAGCCACCTGCTCTAGGGGCGGCACGGTGGCTCAGTGGTTAGCACTGCTGCCTGTCAGTGCCAGGGACCCGGGTTCGATCCCAGCCTCGAGTGACTGTCCGTGTGGAGTTTGCACATTCGCCCCATGTCTGCGTGGGTTTCCTCCCAAGGTCCAAAGAAGTGCAGGTTAGGGTGGATTGTTCATGCTAAATTGCCTGTGATGTGCAGGATGGATAAGGGGGAGGGGGTAGTTTGGGTGGAATGCTCCTCTTAGGAGTGTTACTTAGGTGCGGACCTGGTGGGCCAAATGGCATCTTTCTGCACTGCAGGGAATCTATGCCTTGGCTAATGGACTTAAGTATCCTGTATGGCTTCTTAACCACCTTATCTCCCTATGCCTGTGGACAGTCACACTAAGGCCCCTCTAACCTTCAGTATTTACCAGGGTCCTATCACTCAGCAGGGGTATGAACTGCAGCAGGATATCAATGGACTGTGCAGAGCAGTGGTATCCTGTGGTGCGTAACTCACCTCCTCAGGAGAGCTATATCAGACTTGGACACATATTGGATAGCCTTACAGAAGGATAGAGGACTCCTGTCTATACTGTCTGCTACAGCAGCTGGTCACAGCGAGGTTCCCTTTAGTTTTAGTCCAGTGAAAGGTCAGAGAGCAGCAATATCACCCCCTCCTCTGCCCAGGGTCGAGTGGCAATGGGTAGCTCAGAACATTCCATCAGAAATCATCTCGTTACAGTCAACCCCTTCCCACCCTCCATCCAACCCTACACCCATCCTCCCATCCCATCCTTCAGACCTCAACCCTGCCTATTCCCCACCCCCTCCCACTCTACTCCACACCCGCTCCTACTCCACTCCCCACCCCCTCCCTTTCCCCACCTCCTCCCACTTTACTCCCCACCCCTTCCTACTCCACTCTCCAACCCCTCCTATTCCCCACCCCCTCCCACTCCACTCTCCATACCCCTCCTACTCTAAGACTGCAGTTTCCCAATGTGGCCTGCTCCCATCTTCCAGGTCAGCGAGACGAGGAGACAGAAGTTTCACAGTCGTATCCCTTGGGGAGCAGGGTAAAAAGATTTACCCCGTCCCCTTGGATTTCAGGCCTGGTAATGTCCTAAAGGCAGGGGCTGGAGGAACACACTCAGTTTGAGGGATGTAGGGACAGGAGGAGGTGACAGAGTTAGGGAGGGGGTGTAGGGGCAAGAGTGGTTTATAGATTTAGGGAGGGCTGTGCGGGCTGGAGGGTGTTACAGAGATGGGGGGGCTGTAGGGGCTGGAGGGTGTTACAGACATAGGGAGGGGTGTACGGCCTGGAGGGGGCTATAGGGATAGGGAGGGGTGTAGGGGGCTATAGGGATAGGGAGGGATGTAGGGGGTTACAGGGATGGGGAGGAGTGTGGGAGTTACAGGGATGGGGAGGGGTGTAGAGGGTTACAGGGATGGGGAGGGGTGTAGGAGGCTATAGGGATGGGGAGGTGTGTGGGGGGCTACAGGGATGGGGAGGGGTGTGGGGGTATAGGGATAGGGAGGAGTGTAGGGGGCTATAGGGATGAGGAGGGGTGTAGGGGGCTATAGGGATGGGGAGGGGTGTGGGGGCTACAGGGATGGGGAGGGGTGTGGGGGTATAGGGATAGGGAGGGGTGTAGGGGGCTATAGGGATGAGGAGGGGTGTAGGGGGCTATAGGGATGGGGAGGGGTGTGGGGGTATAGGGATAGGGAGGGGTGTAGGGGGCTATAGGGATGAGGAGGGGTGTAGGGGGCTATAGGGATGGGGAGGGGTGTGGGGGCTACAGGGATGGGGAGGGGTGTAGGGGGCTACAGGGATGGGGAGGGGTGTAGGGGGCTACAGGGATGGGGAGGGATGTAGGGGGTTACAGGGATAGGGAGGGGTGTAGGGGGCTACAGGGATGGGGAGGGGTGTAGGGGGTTACAGGGATGGGGAGGGGTGTAGGGGGCTACAGGGATGGGGAGGGGTGTAGGGGGCTACAGGGATGAGGAGAGGTGTAGGGGGTTACAGGGATGGGGAGGGGTGTAGAGGGTTACAGAAATAGGGAGGGGTGTAGGGGGCTACAGGGATGGGGAGAGGTGTAGGGGGTTACAGGGATGGGGAGGAGTGTGGGGGTTACAGGGATGGGGAGAAGTGTAGGGGGTTACAGGGATGGGGAGGAGTGTGGGGGTTACAGGGATGGGGAGGAGTGTAGGGGGTTATAGGGATGGGGAGGGGTGTAGGGGGTTATAGGGATAGGAAGGGGTGTAGGGGGTTACAGAAATAGGGAGGGGTGTAGAGGGTTACAGGGATGGGGAGGGGTGTAGGAGGCTATAGGGATGGGGAGGTGTGTGGGGGTATAGGGATAGGGAGGGGTGTAGGGGGCTATAGGGATGGGGAGGTGTGTGGGGGTATAGGGATGGGGAGGGGTGTGGGGGGGCTATAGGGATAGGGAGGGGTGTAGAGGGTTACAGAAATAGGGAGGGGTGTAGGGGGCAATAGGGATAGGGAGAGGTGTGGGGGGCTATAGGGATGGGGAGGGGTGTGGGGGGGCTATAGGGATAGGGAGGGGTGTGGGGGGCTATAGGGATAGGGAGGGGTGTAGGGGGTTATGGGGATGGGGAGGGGTGTAGGGGGTTATGGGGATGGGGAGGGGTGTAGGGGTGTACACAGGATTGGAATATTCAACTTGGTGATAATATACCTCCAACAGCCTAAGATATCGGAAAGTGATCTAGTGATCGCAGGATAGAGATTCCAGCCTAAATATTCGACATTGATAAGCTGTTAGCTCATCCCATCCAAAAGGCACTAGTTCCCTGTGGGAATGCAGTTCAGTGCCAAGCTGTGTCTGACTGGCACTGAATAGTTCCAGCAACGTGTGAGGAGAAGCATTTGTAAATATAGCAAACACAAGCTCACGGAAACATCCAGAAACACACATGGCTTACTTTGGTACAAGGTTTTTGTTCTTCTCGTAGAGTAGCCGAAGGTTCTGTGGACTGTTGGCCTGGAACAGAAAATGTCAGTTACTTTCATCCAACAGAAACACACGGGGCCCTCAGCTGCACGAAAGCTTACACCGCTCTTCACACTGACAGAAACATCGCTGCATTTATATCGCAGCTTTAACATAGTTATGAACACTCTGAGGTGCACGACAGATGTGCTGTTAGGAAAAATAACAACCCCCTAATCAAAGCAGGAGATTATTAGGGAGCGGTGACCGAAAGGGAGTTTTTAAGGAGCGTATTAAAGGTGACGACATCTGGACTAGTGTATACAGTACTGGTCTCCCTATTTAAGGATGGAAATGAATTAGGTGCAGTTTGGAATAATACCTGGAATAAGTGGGTTGTCTTAGGCCAGGGGTTTAGAGGAAAAGACAGAGAATGATCAGTGGACAGAGAGTGGGTGGAGAGAGAGTCGGGGTGGAGTGGGTAGTGAGTGGGACAGAAAGCAGGGGGAGAGAGAGTGGGGGTGGAGTGGGTAGTGAGTGGGACGGAAAGCGGGTGTAGAGAGAGTGGGGGTGGAGTGGGTAGTGAGTGGGACAGAAAGCGGGTGGAGAGAGAGTCGGGGTGGAGTGGGTAGTGAGTGGGACGGAAAGCGGGTGAGAGGGTAGTGAGTGGGACAGAAAGCGGGTGTAGAGAGAGTGGGGGTGGAGTGGGTAGTGAGTGGGACGGAAAGCGGGTGAGAGGGTAGTGAGTGGGACAGAAAGCGGGTGTAGAGAGAGTGGGGGTGGAGTGGGTAGTGAGTGGGACAGAAAGCAGGGGGAGAGAGAGTGGGGGTGGAGTGGGTAGTGAGTGGGACAGAAAGCGGGTGTAGAGAGAGTGGGGGTGGAGTGGGTAGTGAGTGGGACGGAAAGCGGGTGAGAGGGTAGTGAGTGGGACAGAAAGCGGGTGTAGAGAGAGTGGGGGTGGAGTGGGTAGTGAGTGGGACAGAAAGCAGGGGGAGAGAGAGTGGGGGTGGAGTGGGTAGTGAGTGGGACAGAAAGCGGGTGTAGAGAGAGTGGGGGTGGAGTGGGTAGTGAGTGGGACGGAAAGCGGGTGAGAGGGTAGTGAGTGGGACAGAAAGCGGGTGTAGAGAGAGTGGGGGTGGAGTGGGTAGTGAGTGGGACAGAAAGCAGGGGGAGAGAGAGTGGGGGTGGAGTGGGTAGTGAGTGGGACAGAAAGCAGGGGGAGAGAGAGTGGGGGTGGAGTGGGTAGTGAGTGGGACAGAAAGCGGGTGTAGAGAGAGTGGGGGTGGAGTGGGTAGTGAGTGGGACAGAAAGCAGGGGGAGAGAGAGTGGGGGTGGAGTGGGTAGTGAGTGGGACAGAAAGCGGGTGTAGAGAGAGTGGGGGTGGAGTGGGTAGTGAGTGGGACGGAAAGCGGGTGAGAGGGTAGTGAGTGGGACAGAAAGCGGGTGTAGAGAGAGTGGGGGTGGAGTGGGTAGTGAGTGGGACAGAAAGCAGGGGGAGAGAGAGTGGGGGTGGAGTGGGTAGTGAGTGGGACAGAAAGCGGGTGTAGAGAGAGTGGGGGTGGAGTGGGTAGTGAGTGGGACGGAAAGCGGGTGAGAGGGTAGTGAGTGGGACAGAAAGCGGGTGTAGAGAGAGTGGGGGTGGAGTGGGTAGTGAGTGGGACGGAAAGCGGGTGAGAGGGTAGTGAGTGGGACAGAAAGCGGGTGTAGAGAGAGTGGGGGTGGAGTGGGTAGTGAGTGGGACAGAAAGCGGCTGGAGAGAGAGTGGGGGTGGAGTGGGTAGTGAGTGGGACAGAAAGCGGGTGTAGAGAGAGTGGGGGTGGAGTGGGTAGTGAGTGGGACAGAAAGCGGGTGAGAGGGTAGTGAGTGGGACAGAAAGCGGGTGTAGAGAGAGTGGGGGTGGAGTGGGTAGTGAGTGGGACGGAAAGCGGGTGTAGAGAGAGTGGGGGTGGAGTGGGTAGTGAGTGGGACGGAAAGCGGGTGTAGAGAGAGTCGGGGTGGAGTGGGTAGTGAGTGGGACGGAAAGCGGGTGTAGAGAGAGTGGGGGTGGAGTGGGTAGTGAGTGGGACAGAAAGCGGGTGTAGAGAGAGTGGGGGTGGAGTGGGTAGTGAGTGGGACGGAAAGCGGGTGTAGAGAGAGTCGGGGTGGAGTGGGTAGTGAGTGGGACAGAAAGCGGGTGTAGAGAGAGTGGGGGTGGAGTGGGTAGTGAGTGGGACGGAAAGCGGGTGTAGAGAGAGTGGGGGTGGAGTGGGTAGTGAGTGGGACAGAAAGCGGGTGGAGAGAGAGTGGGGGTGGAGTGGGTAGTGAGTGGGACGGAAAGCGGGTGTAGAGAGAGTGGGGGTGGAGTGGGTAGTGAGTGGGACAGAAAGCGGGTGGAGAGAGAGTCGGGGTGGAGTGGGTAGTGAGTGGGACGGAAAGCGGGTGTAGAGAGAGTGGGGGTGGAGTGGGTAGTGAGTGGGACAGCGACATCTGCCTCAACATCATTTGCCTGGGAAAAGTTACACATTCTTTCCACATACTGGGCTTCCACAGCAAAACCAAACGAGTCAAGCTTCCCAGATAATGGTGTGATAGCAGAAATGCTTATCCTAACTCCAAGATGACCGTTGTGGGTGAATTTCTTCGGAAGCGTGCTTTATTCGTGTCGGCACTGAAATAACTCCACAGAGGCTGGCATCCTGTCACCAAGTCCAGCTTTGTTTACACATGGAGAGTCCTTGACACTGACCCAGCTCCCTCAGGGCCAGCTCTCCCAGCTTTCAGAGGTTCCTGAAATGATTGTAATGCTTCCGCTGGTTTACAAGAGCAATAGTCTGCCTTTACATAAGAAAAGCTCTCTGACTTGTCCATTTGATGTCACAGTTTGCAGCAACTGCTGAAGAAGAATAAACAACCTTCCTTCAGGTTTACACTGCAGCGAACAGAGAGAGGTTCTGAACTTGAGGCAATCCAATAACTTCTCCTTTGTACACATGCTCAGGCTGTTCAGTTACCAGGCAGCCAATCACACAGCTGTTGCCAGGCAGAAGGCCTTTGTCATCGATACCTCACCATTGATCCAATTAGCCACTGTACCAACTACGGTTCCATCTGCATCCGACCCCTTGACTCTGCAAACCACAGCTTAAACAAGGGGCTATGTAAGGACTGCTTACAGTGTCAGGTTTCATCTCTCAAATAATGCAGCAATCCTTTGTTTTAAAGCAGTTCTTTTCTCATATCAGTTCGCAATTGGAAATGCAGAAAAATAAAACAACACAGCCTTTACAATATTCACCCCAACGACACAGTCTGTATCATATGCAGCCCAAAGGGAAGGTGCGGTCTCAGTTTAACATCTCAGTTGAAAGGCAGCACCTCTGACAGGGCAACGCTCCCTCAGTATTCCCTAGGATTTCTGCACAAGTTTCTGGAGTGGGGCTTGAACCCGCGATCTTTCTGATGATTAGTGGGTATGAGATTTTTTTTTCTAACATGGCCCTTCCCCATCTTTCTGCTTTGAGAGTCTCCAACAGTTCTCAGTCTGTCTGATGCAAGTTTTACGAAATGAATAAAATGAATATTAAATGCAGGAACCCTGACTGAAGGAAAAACGGTTTAGTTTGCTGCTTTCAAAATATTTTTAAGTCGCAGAGCTGGCCTATTCGGGCTGAGTCATATCACTCTCTTTGCATAGAGAGAGAGAAACTAAACAAGTTTCAGGACATTCGCTGTGAACAAGAGCTATTACTTCACTTCCTCTCTCAGTGATACAGCCAGAAGCTAATTCCATGGGTCTTAACTTCACACAAAAAAGCCTCATTCTTGCCTCCCTCTCACATTGTTAGAATCAGGAGTGCTAATAGCAGAGGCACTGGAATGGGCAATATCAGTGAACAGCAGACTCAGTGATCAGGAAAGTCAACGTTTCAGGCTGAAGCCCTTTGTCAGAATTGGGTGGGGGGGGAAACCCAGAAGCAAAGAGGGAGGGGGTGGGGCTGGAGGGAGGGTAGGTGAGATGGAGATAGGTCAATGCAGGTAGAGGCTTATTGCATTCAGTTAATGGGAAGGGTGGAGCAGATAGGGGAGCCAGACTACGGACAGGTTGTGGGGTGGTGGGGTGGGGGGGGGGGCGAGGAGAGATTTAAGCTGGTGAAGTCAATACTGAGGCCATTGGGCTATAAGCTCCCAAAGTGAAGTATTAGGTGTTGTTCCAAGATAATAAAATGTGAGGCTGGATGAACACAGCAGGCCAAGCAGCATCTCAGGAGCACAAAAGCTGACGTTTCGGGCCTAGACCCTTCATCAGAGAGGGGGATGGGGAGAGGGAACTGGAATAAATAGGGAGAGAGGGGGAGGCGGACCGAAGATGGAGAGTAAAGAAGATAGGTGGAGAGAGTATAGGTGGGGAGGTAGGGAGGGGATAGGTCAGTCCAGGGAAGCCGTCTTCCCTGGACTGACCTATCCCCTCCCTACCTCCCCACCTATACTCTCTCCACCTATCTTCTTTACTCTCCATCTTCGGTCCGCCTCCCCCTCTCTCCCTATTTATTCCAGTTCCCTCTCCCCATCCCCCTCTCTGATGAAGGGTCTAGGCCCGAAACGTCAGCTTTTGTGTTCCTGAGATGCTGCTTGGCCTGCTGTGTTCATCCAGCCTCACATTTTATTATCTTGGAATTCTCCAGCATCTGCAGTTCCCATTATCTCTATTAGGTGTAGTTCCTCCTGTTTATGTTTGGCCTCACTCTGACATGTCAGTACGGGCGTGGGAGGGGGAGTTAAAGGGGATGGCATCTGGAAGGTCGGGTTAGTTGATGCGTGTAGAGCTCAGATGCTCTTTAAACCGGTCCCCGAGTCTGTGTTTGGTCTCCCCGATATAGAGATGTTGGCTTCTCTGATCCCCAGATGCTGTCTGGCTTGCTGTGCTCCTCCAGCTCATTTATTGAGTCTAGCTTCCAGCATCTGCAGTCCTTACTGTCTCCAACTCAGCCATCAGTGGGCAGTTCACAGATTCTTTTTCTTACTTCCTCCCTCTGTTGTTCAAGAAGAAATTTTAATCATCTAAATAAGACCACAACAAATTGCAAACTGCATTCCATGGCAACCACAAGTCAAAAAGTACTTCTTTGAATGTAAGGTAGTCTGGGACATTGCAAGACTACTTAAGGCTCTACATAAATGCAAGTTTTTCTTTCTCCCACATTCCAGGAAATGTGCCCGTAACTGGTTGTGTTAGAACTTGTATCTCTACAGTCCATGGTATTGCCTCAGGGAACCTTTGATCACTCAGAAATAGAAAAGGCAGGTGAATACTTTAAGCATTTTTGGACATTTTGCAGTTGAAATGTCAGCCATGGTGTTGCCAATCTCTTCTACAACATATTCCTGGAGATGATCAACTCCTTACCTTCTGTGTCTAACTGCCCTGGCCTCACAAATGACTGGTTCTCCAACCTGTCCATCGTCACCTTCCCAACCAATTAGAGGGTCAATGGCCTCTTTGTTACCTGGTTGGATGACTCTTGACTGTTCAACAAACAGCGTTAGTGTGCCAGCAATATTTTCGGAATTTCGAAGCAAAAAGTGTACAAGGAATCTTTTTGGAAGGAGATATTTTTAATGCGCCTTTCAGATTTTCTCCCTGTGTAGCAACACCCCTTGGATTAACATTTGATTTCTAGACGCTCCAGGCCAATCCAGGAGTCGGCAACTTGAGCCCAGGCCCATGTGTCCAACAAAACAAAGGTGGTGGTGAGGAGTGGGAGGGGGCCTTACCTGGAAAGGGGCTTTGCCAGTCAGGCACTGGTATACAATAGTTCCAATACTCCACAGGTCGGCCTTAGCATCGTAATGTTGGGACATGATGACTTCTGGGGCCTGGTGACCAAAGGCCAGACAAGAGTTAAGATCATGAAAAACTTAAGAACTAGGAGCAGGAGTGGGCTATTCAGCCCCTCGAGCCTGCTCCAACATGTAATACGATCATGGTTGATCTTGTGTCGGCCTCAACTTCACTTTCTTTCTCATTCCCTATAACCCTGCAAACCATTATCGATTAAATACCTGGGTATCTCCTCCTCCATTTTACTTGCACTCTGGGCTAATGAATTCTGCACGTTCATGACCCTTTGAGAGAATTAATTTGTCCCCATCTCTGTTTTAGATCTGCCTCTCCTTATCCTAAAGCTATAGTCTCTCGTTCCAGCTTGTTCCACACGAGGAAACGTACTCTCTACGCCTACTTTGTCAATATTCTTTAGCATCTTATTCGCCTCAATTAGATCTCCTCTTGTTTTTCTAAACTCTAGTGCGTACAGGCCTAAACTGCTCAATCTCTCTTCATAAAACAAACCTCCTCATCTCTGGATTGAATAGTTGAAAGTTAGAATTGAGCAAAAACACACTGATAATCCCGATTTCTTCAGAAAAATTGTTTAGTTGTGGACGTAGAAATGGGGTGGATGGAAGAGGAGTTTAATACATGGGAGCCTAGTTACAACATTGAAAGGACCAACTGCAGCAAGAGCAGGCCATTTGGCCCCTTTGAGCCTGCACTGCCATTCATTTTGATGGCGGTCATCCTAACTTTGTTCACCCTCTTTACTCTACTCCAACCAAAAACTGTCGACTGTAAGTTGTGAGAAGTCAAACAGTGTCCAGTATCTAAGGCCTTTGAGTCCTGGAGGGAATGAAGCTCAATACCACCCAGAGATTACACAAGTTCAAAAAGTGTCAAATTAACGGGTTAGGTAAATTTGGAGTGTATTCCCTTGAATTTACCAAGTGATGGGATGATTGTGTTTTGACAAAGATTCATTCCTGGGACATGGGCATCACTAGCTGGCCCAGCATTTATTGTCTGTCCCTAGTTGCCTCCTTGAGAAGGTGGTGGTGAGCTGTCTTCTTGAACCGCTGCAGTCGATGGGGGTGTAGCTACAGACCATAAGGTAATTGATTCAGCTTGTTTAAACATTTAGAAAGATTTGCTCGGTGGGTAGAGGGGGCTGTTGTGGCGCAGTGGCAGTGTCCCTATCTCTGGGCAGGGAGGTCCGTACGTATGCCTCACCTACTCTGGAATTATTTCATAACACTTATGAACAGGTTAGTTGGAAAATATCTAGGGCAAACCAATCAGGAGTGTGAGGGCATTATTTTACATCGAGAGCTGGGCCAGTGCAGACCAAAAATCAGAAATGCACAATTGGGTAACAGAAATCCAAAATGTCTCACATTGATGTTTATGGGTGTCTTTCTTTCTGAAAGTCAGCTGCTCCACTTTCTACAACAGTCATGGCAACTAAAGAAAATTAAAATTATTTTCTTTGAGGTAAAGCACCTCGGAAGAAGGTCATGATAGGGGCAGGCGAAATGCATGCGCTTATGGACTGAACGCATGACGGAGAGCATGGCCCTCACAAGATGTACAGAACACCTCACTGATCCACTGCCCCTGCACAGTTTTGTTGTCTAATCAGTGGTTTGTGTGTTTAAACTGGTAAACAAGGCCAGCTGATGTTTTCCTAATGATTCATAATGACCTGTTACAGTATCTGAGGAAGAGTTACATCAGCCAGAGCACACTCCTCCCATGATTCACAACTTGAGCAAAAGGTTATACTATTTGCTTCCTGGAAAGTTTTCATTACGCCTGCAATGGCACAGTTGCATCAGAAATGTTGATGTTTGTTCTTCATTAACTGTGTCACAACAATGTATTCTCAATTCTTTACCCCTTCATTCTGTTCCAGGACGTGGGCTTCTCTGGCAAGGCCAGTGATTGTAGCCTATCCCTAATTACCCACCAAGTGAGTGGCTTGCCAGGGTCATTCCACAGGGCAGTTAAGAGTCAACCACATTACACTGTGGGCCTGGAGTCACATGTAAGCCAGATTGGGTAAAGACAGCAGATTTCCCTCCCTTAAGGTCATTAGCGACCCAGGTGGGTTTTCACAATAATGTATATTGTGGCACAGATACTGAGAAGTGCCACGTCAGGTCACGTGGTGGCTCGGTGGTTAGCACTGCTGCCTCACAGCGCCAGGGAATGATCCAACCCTCGGGCGACTGTCTGTGTGGAGTGTGCATATTCTCCTTGTGTCTGTGGGGGTTTCCTCCGGCACTCCGGCTACCTCCCATGGTCCAACAAAATGCAGGATGGGATGCTCTTCAGAGGGTCAGTGCAGACCTGATGGGCTGAATGGCCCGCTTCCCTTCTACCAGCCGTGATTTATTGAATGGTGGAGCAGGTTCAGGAGGCTGAATGGCCTCCCCTGTTCCTTTCTCTGATTGTCTTATTGACTAAATGCTGATACGCACATCACACAAAGATGCATGGTACAATCCGGCAAACAACACTTTTCACTGTAACTCGGCACATGGGACAACAGTCAAACAGACACACTCCCCTGGGATGGGAGATGTAGAGAAGGCAGCTCCGAGGAATTCCCAACCGAGGTGGGCAATAAATGCTGGGCCTGGCCAGCATTGTCCTCAACCCATGAAGGAATAATAAAATAAAATCTACAGGCTGTGTTTTCCTAAACTTCCCACGACATGGCACTGATAATTCACTGATCAGATTACTGGGTGGGAACAAGATGAGGTATTATTATTTCAGCCGCTCCTGTGTTATCAGTGCCATCAGGGTGATGCACACTCAGTAGCCCCAGCCCAATGATATTGTTATTTCGGATTCTCCAGCATCTGCAGTTCCCATTATCTCTGTATCTGGGAAGTCTGCGTTTATTTATCCAATGATCACGCTGTGTGCAAATTGAGCACTGCACTTATTACATTACAACAATGACGGCACATCAAAACCAATTCAAATGTTTGTAAATGAAATGAAAGTCTTTCTATCTAATGGGCCATCAGTGAATGTTCAGGAAAGCTAACAAATTTCTTTGATAACAAAGTGTGAAGCTGGATGAGCACAGCAGGCCAAGCAGCATCTCAGGAGCACAAAAGCTCCTGATGAAGGGTCTAGGCCCGAAACGTCAGCTTTTGTGCTCCTGAGATGCTGCTTGGCCTGCTGTGTTCATCCAGCTTCACACTTTGTAATCTTGGATTCTCCAGCATCTACAGCTCCCATTATCCCTAACAAATTTCTTTCACTTGTTTCTCTTTTAGCTGTAATCAAAGCAAAATCCTGCAGATTCTGAAAATGCTGGAGAAACTCAACAGATCTGGCAGCATCTGCAGAGAGAAAGCACAGTCAATATTTCCAGTCCAGTGACTCACTTAACAAACATTAATTCTATTTCGCTTTCTATGGATGTAAAGACTTTGAAAAGTGAGTCACTGGACCAAAACACTACCTCTGCTTTCCCCCAACAGATGCTGCCACACCTGCTGAGTTTCTCCAGCAACTTCTGCTTTGATTTCTTTTGGCTAAAACTTTTCTTTCAATATCTTCACATGCTTTGAAACTAAAAATGTCAAGCTGTTGTGGTGAGATTGAAAAGCACATTCTCTGGATGATAAGACCAGCAAATTAATTAATTGATGACCAAACATCAAGAACAAGCCAACTGAGAAATCCCTCAGGACGGTACTCACCATATACATGGGGGATCCACACAATGTTGCTGCTAACATGTTGGTCTGTAAATAGCGAGCGAAGCCAAAGTCAGCTGTGAACGGGGGAGGGTGTAAGGAGTGAGAATTATTGCCAAAGCAAGCCTGCATTGTGTTTGCAATTCAAACATTACAACAGTCTATCAACCAAGTAACACAAAGCTGTATGTTTAGAGAACAGTGTTATCAAGGCAATAATTTCTTTCAATTGGAAGCGAATGGTTAAGTCATTTGGATTAATTGTTATCATCATGAAGCGGTCACCAGCAAATCCTTTGGACTGCTCTGGAGTTGTGTGATGTTTCACCTTGTGCACAAAGTTGTGAGAATGAGAAAAAAAACAAGTTGCAAAATCACCGCGGTATTAAAAAACTGGCTCTCCTCTTCCTTTTCACTGGGGCAGGAGGGGGGCAGATTCCACGTCTCAAGTACTGGGGAGGACAGGAGGACTTCTGATCGGGTGGGAATATGGTGTGTGTGTGTGAGAGACACTACCACTATGCCACGTATGTAGGATTAGTATTGAAGGTAAAGGGGCCATAATCCGGGCCATGCGACTGCTCTCTCAGAGTCAGAGAGATGACTGGTGGTGGTTTAACCTGAGGATCCCCACACCTTGAAAAGGGGAAGAGAATCCTTCAGGGTAACCTCAAGTTCCATGGGAATTGAACCCTCTTCTATTGGCATCACTCTGCACGGCAAGCACGGCAAGAGCAGTAAGGCTGATGTTTTGGGCCTAGACCTTTCATCTGATGAAGGGTCTAGGCCTGAAATGTCAGCCTTCCTGCTTGACCTGCTGTGTTCATCCATCTCTACACCTTGTTATCTCGGGTTCTCCAGCATCTGCAGTTCCTATTATCCCAGGGAGAGAGTCCTGCCCTGGGATCTATATTTTCCTGCTGATGCCACCATTGCAGTATTTCAGCCAATTAGCATTGACATCAAAGCAATCCGCAGGCTCTCTCTCCCCTGGTATAAATTGGTGCTCCCTGTGAAATTTGGCACTCTTGCTTTTGCTCTGGTGAATGGAAGACAAACAACCTGGCTGCGTCTTCAGTGAGATCACTGGGAGAGCTCTGTTCAGAGAGAAGGCATGATTGCGGGGGTCAACAACAGTGCGGAGGATGGGGATAACCGATACATTGACTGTAACCCCTCCAGCATCAGGGGTGAAAAGCTCAGTTGGTTGAGGGGAGATGTGAGAAGTGGTGAGGAAGGAAATGAGATGATGTTAAAACTCTCATCAATGGGCTGGGTTAATTTGCTTTTCCTCAGAGGGCTGCGGTTCCTAATCATGAGGAGGAACATGGTGTCAGAAAAGGACAGCTAGGTTCTCTCTGGCAGAAAGAACCACTTGATTGCGTAACCAAGGAAAATACTAAGAGTAGGAGAGGAAGCCATCACACTTCCATTTCAGGCAGAAAACTGGCTTCTAGTTCCAAAAAGAAGCTAAATTTCTCATTGGCTGAAGCGAAACTCACAGCTTTCATTGAATCTGCCCCAAAACTGGTTGGTTCTGATTATTTACGAATCGTTTTCTGTTTATATCATGAAGCCTCCCATCAATACCCTCCCATCAATAAGCATTCTTCTTTCAATCCACATTAAATATGGAAAGGGAGGCAACTGACAGACTTCAGACAAGCTGGGAAAGAAGGTCAGTTTGTATTTCTGTAGCACCGTTAACTTAGTAAAAATGCCACAAAACATTTCATCACAGTGTCAATATTCTGGCCCCTCTGGAGATATGAGAGGCTCCAGGAGGGCACTATTGGAGAAGGGAGGGTAGAGAGGCTCCAGGAGAGCGTGCTAGAGCTCGGGCAGCTGAAGGCACGGCCGCTAATAGCTGGGGGGATAAAAATCAAGTATGCAAGAGGTCAGGCTTAGAGAGCTACAGAGGTCGCAAAGAGTTGTGGGAGGTAATAGAAATGGGGGAGGGGGGGAAAACGAGGTGACAGGCCATGGACGGAGTGGAAATCGTGCACGGGAATTGTAGGATTGAGTTGCCTCTGAGCCAGAGCTCACAGATACAGTGACTGAATGGAATTTGGTGCAAGTTAGATATGGGCAGGGAGGGCTCAGACTTAGAAACTGAGCATCAAAATACTGACTTATAGTGCGCAGGATGTCAGTGAAATGTAAAATATGTCAAAGAGACAGTCGGTGAATTGTGAGTTCACTTGGGCTGTACTTGGGTTTTGTCCTTGCAATCTCGAACTGTAGGGAGCGAAGGAAGTTGTCGGTCACTGTTGACCTGTACCATGGTGAACACAGCCACGTGGGACTCTCACCTATCTTAATCCGGATATTGCTGGGGTTGGATTTACGGCCTGCTGTGCAAGATAGCAGGATGTTCTGGGGCTTCAGGTCACGATGGATGACCCCCTTGCTGTGTAACATCTTCATGGCGCCAGCTATCTGCTGCAGGAACAGTCGGATGGTGTCCTCACTGAGGGTCCCCTTTGCTGGAAAGGAAACGCAATGCCAGGCATTTAAGCCAGTGGGAAAACATGCTCGTCAATTCACAGCAGCTGAAATGAGTCACTGGGATAGACTGCATTGTGCTCTGGGATTGTACTGTGCTCAGCTTCCACATCACACCCTCTAATCCTATTAGCATGTCTGTGCCAACCATTCCCTTTGCTACTATGGCATTTAAAGTTGCTTTAGGCTAAAATAGCTACTTCTAATCACCAAAGCTCTAAAGCAGACTCCTCACACACACCAGCACAGTGCATTTTCTCTGCATTAATCTCCTGTCACCACCTTAAATGTCCTAACTTACAAAGCGATTCTTCAATTTTTATCAGAGACAAGTAACATTTACAATGTACAGGTGCAAGGCAATGGTCTCTAGGAGAGAGGTGAACCATTAGACACTCAATAGCATTCCCATGGCTGAACCCCCCCATCACCAAAGCCCTGGATATCACCTCTGACCAGCAACTCAACTGGACCAGCCATTTAAATACTGCGGTAACAAGTCAGACTCTGGGAACGGTGTGATGAGTAACTCATCTCCTGACTCCCCAAAGCCCATCCCACCATCTCCCAGGCACAAGTGTGATGGAATACTCCCCACTTGCCCTGAATGGGTGCAGCTCCAACAACACTCAAGAAGCTTAACACCATCCAGGATAAAGCAGCCCCCGTTTGATTGATGCTACATCCACTCCCCCCACCACCGGGGCTCAGTAGCAGCAGTGTGTCCTCGACAAGATGCACTGCAGAAATTTCTTTCCTTCAACAGCATCTTCTAAAACCCTGAACACATCTACCTTGAAGGACAGCAAATACATGTGACCGTCACTCTCTGCAAGTTCCCTCCCAAGCCATTCACCATCCTGACTTGGAAATATATTGCTATTCCTTCAGCGTCACTGGGTCAAAATCCTGGAATTACCTCCTTTAGTGCATTGTGGGTCTACCAACAGGAAATGATTCAAGAAGGCAGCTCACCTTCTCAAGTGCAACCAGGAACAGACAAGAAATCCCGTGAATTAATGTCTTTTACATTGTCCTTAAAATAGGATCCAGTATGAATCTGAAACCTCGTTTCTGGTGTGAGCTGAGATTTTAGTTAGATTCAGAGGGAGAAGAAGGATCAGCTGGATCACTATGCAGTGCCCCACTGCAAGCTGCAAAGTGCAGATGTGATTGAAGAGGCAGTAGGGTTTGGGTCAGATGCTCGGGCTGGCCAGCGATTATCAGCTGTCCCTAATGATGCCTGGGAAGGGGCCGATGAGCTGCCCTCCTGAACAGCTGCAGTCGTTGGGGTATGGGGATAACACAATGCCCATACGGAGTGAATTCCAGAATTCTGACCCTGCAACGCTGAAAGAAAGCGGTGTATTTCCAAGTCAGAATGGTGAGGGGCTTGGAGGGAAACTTGTTGTTTGCTGTCTCATTTCAATCCATGATCTGAGCCTCTACCACCAGAAGGACTAGGGTAGCAGGCACATGGGAACACCACCCCCTGAACAGCCCACTTCTGCTGTCTATGGGAGCTGGCTGTGCTCATTTCCTACACTATAACAGCAAGTCCAGAAGTACTCCATTGGCTGTTAAAATGATTTGAGACAGCTGGATGGCAGGAAAAGTCTTTGTTCTGTTTTGTCCTATTCCTAAGCTGATCAGTCAACCTCACGGTGAACTCGAATCCACTGTCCTGAGCAAATACTGCCAGATGTAACCATCTATACAGCCAAGATCATTTCCTGTCACTCTAGTGAAATGATCTTTATTGTAGACTTACAATGGAGATAGTCAGCAAGATCGCCACCATTACAGTACTGGAAAAGATAAAAACACAGGTTCAGTGAATCTAGTTCAATTCTATGGTTATCCCAACCTAACAGTGTGTATCAGCATCATGTGAGAGCAGACAGCATGGGGCAGACCCAGTAGGTAATCAGGATCTCAGCTGCTGAGAGGGTGCTGTTCGCTCAGAACCCGAGGCCACATTTAACAGTAAAGCCATGTTCGGTGACATTACTGAGGCACCGGGTTATGGAATGTGTCATGGATATTCGGGAAAAGTCCATGCACTCCCCTCCCCACCCACCCCGACCACCCCACTTCCCTCATTGCCATGGGCCCAAGAACGTCTGTTCTTGAATACTGCTGTTTGGGGTGGCATGATGTGGTTAGCGCTGCTGCCTCACGGCGCCAGGAACCCGGGTTCAACCCCACCCTCGGGTGACTGTCTGTGTGGAGTTTGCACATTCTCCCCGTGTCTGTGTGGGTTTCCTCCGGGTGCTCCGGTTTCCTCCCACAGTCCAGAGATGTGTAGGTTGTGGTGGACTGACCATGGGGAATGCAGGGTTACAGGGAGAGGCTAGGGGAGTGATTCTGGGTGGGGTGATCTTTGGAGGGTTGGTGCAGACTCAATGGGCCAAATGACCGTGTTCCACACATTAGGGATTCTATGATTCTAAACACACAACAAGGAACCTAGGATAGGCAGATGTTAGCTTTGGAGCACTACTTCATGACATTTATCCCCCAAAGTAGCCACGACCCCCTACATGACTCACCTCCATCACCAGATAGACAGAACTTGCCATCTCCTGTAAAATGGAAAGGTGATGATTAGAAATAGCAACATTTTCTTTCAATATATTTGTGCACAGGATTCTGACCTCTGGTCCGGAAGCCTTTCTTGCTGAGATCTTTACGTAGTTTGCATGTTTCCCATTGTGAACTGCTATGTCTATATTTATTATACATTACGGTTATGTCCATTGTCACAACGCAGAGACATATTCTGACCATTAGGCTGGTGCCTTGGGTTAAGGCCATAGCACCGTAAGGAACAAGGACAGGAGGAGGCCATTCAGCCCCTTGAGCCTGCTCTGCCATTCAATAGGATTGTAACTGATCCAACATTCCTCACATCCATTTTCCTGCTTTAGCCTCTCAAGTTCCTCTCTCTCTTTCTCATCGCTTTGAGTGCAGGAGAACAAAATGTCATTCATTAGAAATCCTTGTGCTACATCGTGGTCAAATAAAGGTTTAAGCTGTCTAACTTGTTTCCCTCCACTTTTGAACACTCCTCTGCTGGAGGGAGGGACTTAGATTGGGTTATCAACCAACTTCTACCATCGGCCACTTGTCTGCCCTACTTTGGTTCAATTAATTTGAGACAAGGCTGATGTGTAAATTCAACATTTGCTGCCCATCCCTAATTATACTTGAGGGGGTGAATGCAACTAAGCAGCAGACTTGGCTATTTCAGAGGGCAGCTGAAAGTCAACCACATTGCTGCAGGCATGGAGTCACATGTTGGCCAAACCGGGTAAAGGTGGCAGATTTCCTTCCCTATGGGGAAAGATAAAGGTAACTTTGGAGACATTCCAGAGAAGGTTCACTGAGTTGATCCCGGATTTGGAGGGACTGTCTTATAAGAGGGGGGTGAGTAGGTTGGGGGGTCATCTGTCTGTGGTGATCCTGTGACAGACTTGAAAAGAAGGATGTGCAGGGTTATGAGAAGGAGATGGGAGAATGGCATTCAGTCATAGTGCTCATTCAGAAAGAGACAGCAAAGACACAACACAGTGGGCTGAAGAACCTCCCACTGAATGGGTGGCATTTGGTGATGGAGGGGAATATGGCAGGGCCACCAATGACCAAATCCCTCCCCCCAACTCTCCAGAGAAATGGTCCTCAGGAATTTTCTTCACAGGGAGGTTGAATTAGTTGGGCCTGTTAATTATCGGAACTTAAAAAGAATGGGAGGTGACCTTATTGAAGAACAAGTTTATTAGTGGGGGTTGACAGGCTAGAAAGAGAAACATAAAGAGGCTAGGACCAGAGGGTACAATCTCAGAGTTAAGCGTTGCACATTTAAGACAAAGATGAGGAGGAATTTCTTCGCCCAGAAGGGAATAAATCTGTAGAATCTATCCTTGCAGATGGCTGTCGGGGCTGGGTCATTAATTATATTCATGGCTGAGAAAGATTTTTATTCAGGAAGGGAATTGGGGCTTCTGGAGAAAAAACAGGAAAGTGGAGTGGAGGATCATCAGATCACCCTTGATCTCACTGGAACCCTAACCTTATGGGAGCAAAGGACTCGAAGGGCCAATCTCTGCTCCTTCACCTTATTATCTTCTGGTTTTTACAGCAACATTAACTGGCTGCCATGTGCAGGTTGATTGAATTGTTGATCAGTAAATATGACAGAGATGCCATTGTTAGATTACATGATCTCAAGATACGCACGTGAACTTTCACCTTTCTGTGGGTTTGGTCGTAACATGATACGAGGAAAAGCTTTAGGAAGTGTGAACAATTGACTCGCTTCGTTACTGATCACTGCCGGTTGCTATATGTGTGGGGAATTAGTACCTGCAGAGCCTATAAACCATTTCTGATTAAAATTAATTCTTCCAGCGGTAGGGGTGGTATTGTAGAGCCCGGATGTAGTCGGTCAGCATTGTTCACTGGATGTGCTCTGGTCTACACGGTGCTGACTATCACAGCACAAGGTCTGGTGAAATAATAATAAGGACAGGGCACTGTATACCCTTCCCCATTGCCACCTTTCTCAGCAACTAAACCATGTCTTGCCCTGACCAATTTAAGCCAACTTAAAGTTTGACATGAAGGCAAACTAGCACAGGACGGATTGGATAGAGCCACTCATAGGCAGTGCCAAACGTCAGCAGTATTAGCCCATCTAAAGTTCTGAGGAAGCGTCACCAGACTTGAAATGTTAACTCTGTTTTTTTCCTTCACAGATGCTGCCAGGCCTGCTGAGCTTTTCTAGCCACTTTGTTTTTGCTAGCTCATCTAAATATGCACACAGCACAGACTAGACACTGCAGAAAGGAAGGGCACTTTGTACTCTCTAGGCTCAGCTGGTATGAATCACGAGATGGTTATTAGAGAGGATGCAACGGTACACTTGGGCTTGTATTAACAAACTACATTAAAATAGCATCTTTCGTGTACCAGAGACACAAGTCATTAAATATAGAGTTATTATCTGACTAACGTTTGACACTGAGCCACACAAGAGGGTGATGTGATCAAAACCTTGGTCAAAGATGTAGGTTTTTAAGGGCGTCTGAAAAAAGAACAGAAGCAGAGAGGTGTTGGGAGGCAGTTCCAGGAGGTAGGTCCCAGGCAGCTGAACTATGCCCACTTTTGGAGGAGCGATCAAAATCAGGACACACAAAACATCACATCAATACACCTAAGGATTGTTGGTGCAGAAGGTTAGAGAGTTAGGGAGGAGAGTAGGGGCTGGAGGAGGTTACAGAGATAGGGAAGGTGTAGGGACTGGAGGAGGTTACAGAGATAGGGAAGGTGTAGGGGCTGGAGGAGGTTACAGATTTAGGGAGGGGGCGTAGGGGGCTGGACAAGGTTACAGAGATAGGGAGGGGAGTAGGGGCTGGAGTACATTACAGATTTAGGGAGGGGGTGTAGGGGCCGGAGGAGGTGACAGAGATAGGGAGGGGGTGTAGGGCCTGGAGGAGGTGACAGTGATAGGGAGGGGGTGTAGGGGCCGGAGGAGATTACAGAGATAGGGAGGGGTGTAGGGGCCGGAGGAGGTGCGAGTGATAGGGAGGGGTGTAGGGGCTGAAGGGGGTTACTGAGATAGGGAGGGGGTGTGGGGGCTGGAGGGGGTTACAGAAATAGGGAGGGGGTATAGGGGCTGGTGGAGGTGACAGAGATAGGTAGGGGTGTAGGGCCTGGAGGAAGTGACAGTGATAGGGAGGGGTGTAGGGGCCGGAGGAGGTGACAGAGATAGGGAAGGGGTGTAGGGGCTGGAGGGGGTTGCAGAGATAGGGAGGGGGTGTAGGGGCTGGAGGAGGTGACAGAGATAGGGAGGGTGTGTAGGGCCTGGAGGAGGTTACAGTGATTGGGAGGGGTGTAGGGGCCGGAGGAGGTGCGAGTGATAGGGAGGGGTGTAGGGGCTGGAGGAGGTTACAGAAATAGGGAGGGGTGTAGGGGCTGGAGGAGGTTACAGAAATAGGGAGGGTGTGTAGGGCCTGGAGGAGGTTACAGTGATTGGGAGGGGTGTAGGGGCCGGAGGAGGTGCGAGTGATAGGGAGGGGTGTACGGGCTGGTGGAGGTGACAGTGATAGGGAGGGGTGGAGGGGGTGACAGTGATAGGGAGGGGTGTAGGGACCGGAGGAGGTGACTGAGGTAGGGAGGGGTGTAGGGGCCGGCGGAGGTGACAGAGGTAGGGAGGGGTGTAGGGGCCGGTGGAGGTGACAGAGGTAGGGAGGGGGTGTAGGGCCTGGAGGAGGTTACAGTGACAGGGAGGGGTGTAGGGGCTGGAGGGGGTTACAGAGGTAGGGAGGGGGTGTAGGGCCTGGAGGAGGTTACAGAGATAGGGAGGGGGTGTAGAGGCTGGAGGAGGTGACACTGTCAGGGAGGGGTGTAGGGGGTGGAGGGGGTTACAGAGATAGGGAGGGGGTGTAGGGGCTGGGGGAGGTGACAGAGATAGGGAGGGGGTGTAAGGGCTGGAGGGGGTTACAGAATTAGGGAGGGGGCGTAGGGAGCTGGACAAGGTTACAGAGATAGGGAGGGGAGTAGGAGGCTGGAGTACATTACAGATTTAGGGAGGGGGTGTGGGGGCTGGAGGAGGTGACAGTGATAGGGCGGGGTGTAGGGGCCGGAGGAGGTGACAGTGACAGGGCGGGGTGTAGGGGCCGGTGGAGGTGACAGAGGTAGGGAGGGGGTGTAGGGCCTGGAGGAGGTTACAGTGATTGGGAGGGGTGTAGGGCCTGGAGGAGGTTACAGAGATAGGGAGGGGTGTAGGGGCCAGAGGATGTTACAGAGATAGGGAGGGGGTGTAGGGGCTGGAGGAGGTGACAGTGTCAGGGAGGGGTGTAGGGGGTGGAGGAGGTGACAGTGATAGGGAGGCGTGTAGGGGCTGGAGGGGGTTTCAGAGAGAGGGAGGGGTGTAGGGGCAGGAGGAGGTTACAGAGAGAGGGAGGGGTGTAGGGGCCAGAGGAGGTTACAGAGATAGGGAGGGGGTGTCGGGGCTGGAGGAGGTGACAGTGTCAGGGAGAGGTGTAGGGGGTGGAGGGGGTTACAGAGATAGGGAGGGGGTGTAGGGGCAGGAGGAGGTTAGAGATAGGGAGGGGGTGTAGGGCTGGAGGAGGTTAAAATAACGAGCATAGAAAGCAATCCACTGAGTTGATGTTCCGTTTAAAAGCGAAATGTTTCTTGCTTCACCATCTTTTGTGAAGTTCACTGCCTGCTCTACATACAGCACCCAAACCCAGGCACAGCTTCCTTGGTTCAGAGATGGTTAGAAATGCCGATGCTGGAGTCGGAGACAACACGGTGTGGAGCTGGAGGAACACAGCAGGCCAGGCACCAAAGTGGAGGAACAGCACCTCATATTCCGCTTGGGAACCCTGCAGCCCAATGGTATCAATGTCTATTTCACCAGCTTCAAAATCTCCCTCCCACTGCATCCCAAAACCAGCCCAACTCGTCCCAGCCTGCCTAACCTGTTCTTCCTCTCACCTATCCCCTCTTCTCACCTCAATCCGCACCTCCATTTCCTACCTACCAACCTCATCCCGCTTCCTTGACATGTCGGTCCTCCCCGAACTGACCTATCCCCTCCCTACCTCCCCACCTATACTCTCCTCTCCACCTATCTTCTTTTCTCTCCATCTTCGGTCCGCCTCCCCCTCTCTCCCTATTTATTCCAGTTCCCTCTCCCCATCCCCCTCTCTGATGAAGGGTCTAGGCCCGAAACGTCAGCTTTTGTGCTCCTGAGATGCTGCTGGGCCTGCTGTGTACATCCAGCCCCACACCTTGTTATCGTGTAGAGTACCGTCTGCAGTTCTGGTCACCCTGGGGTTGGAAGGATATTATTAAATTGGAAAAGGTACAGAAAAGATTTACCAGGATGTTGCTGGGCTTGACTTACAATGAAAGGCTGGAACGTTTCTCCTTGGAGAGTAGGAGGTTGAGGGGTCACCTTATAGAGTTTTATTTAATCATGAGGGCATAGATAAGATGAATATCAAAAAAGACTTTTCCCAAAGGTAGGGATAACGAGGTGTGGAGCTGGATGGACACAGCAGGCCAAGCAGCATCTCAGGAGCACAAAAGCTGATGTTTCAGGCCTAGACCCTTCTTCAGAAAAAAATCCCACAAGGTAGGTGAGTTCAAAACTGGACAGCAAAGGTTTAAGTTGAGACGGAAACATCGAAAAGGTACCCGAGGTGAAACATTTTCACGTGCAGGGTGATGTACATTTGGAATGAGCTACCAGAGGAAATAGTTAATGCAGGCACAGTTACAATATTTAAAATACACTTGGACAGGTACATGAATAGGAAGTGTTCAGAGGGATATGGGCCAAATGCTCGGAAATGGGACTAGTTTAGTTTGGCAAACTTGGTTGGCATGGATGAGTTGAACTGAAGAGTGTGTTTCTATGCTCTAAGACCCTATATGGGCCAGACCTGGTAAGGATCACAGATTTCCTTCACTCAGACAGTAGAATTAATAGTTCTTTTTACCTGTTGATAAAAACTGATTTTTAAAAATGCCATCTTTCAATGATCTTTGCATTTTTGGGGGTGGCACGGTGGCTCAGTGCTTAGCACTGCAGCCTCACAGCACCAGGGACCCAGGTTCGATTCCAGTCTCAGGCGACTGTCTGTGTGGAGTTTTCACATTCTCCCTGTGTCTGCGTGGGTTTCCTCCCACAGTCCAGAGATGTGTAGGCTAGGTGGTTTGGCCGTGCTGAATTGCCCGTAATGTTCAGCGGTGTGTGGGTTATAGGGGGATGGGTTTGGGTGGGATGCTTCAAGGGGCGGTGTGGACTTGTAGGGAATCTAAACTTTTCCAAACAAACAGTGGTTAGCATTTTTGCAACACTGGCAGGTTACAAAATCTTCGTTATGTAATCTCAATCATACTGCTCAAAGACAGAAATAAGCAAAAGGTATGAGCAAGCAGAAAATTGTTGGGCCAAATGACATATTCTTGTGCTGAATATAATGTTCATTTCTCAGTTGCCATAGATTCGGTTTAGATATTTATGCAATTCAAACAAACATCTAGCTCCAATGTTATCAGGGAGATTGGAGTGGTCTTTATCACAATATCAGAAAGAAATCTTCTGATCACAACCTGACTTACTGATCGACCTAGCTCAGTAAAGCAAAACCAGGTGCAGAAAACTGGATAAAAACTGAAAGAGCTACGGATGCTGTAAATCAGGAGCGAAAGTAAAAAACAGAAGTTGCTGGAAAAGCTCAGCAGGTCTGGCAACATGTGTGATGAAAAATCAGAGTTAACGTTTTGGGTCCGGTGACCCTTCCTCAGAACAGTTCTGAGGAAGGATCACCAGACCCGCAACGTTAACTCTGATTTTTTTCTTCACAGATGCTGCCAGACCTGCTGAGCTTTTCCAGCAACTTCTGTTTTTTTTTCCTGATCTACAGTTCTTTTGGTTTTCAAAACTGTGGTTTCTTTGTTGAATAAGTTGAGATTAACCAGGATCTCACTGAAATAGTAAATCTGGCTTGAGGGGAGATGAATGGCTTCCTCCCATGCCTAAGCTGATCAGAGACACTGAGATTAGTAACCTGATGTCTCATCCTCGAAACTTAATTAATGCCAAATAATGGAGGCTTTAGAATGCTTTACCACATCCTGCACAGACACTTTGACGATTCCATCCTCATTAATGCTGCAATCATGGAGTGGTTATTACACTGGAGACCATTTGGCCCATTTTGTCAGTGCTGGCTCTTCGCATGAACAATTTTGCCGGTCCCACACAGTCACCTGCTCCCTGGTGCCACACAATTTGCTTCCCTTCAGTTGCTACACCATTGCCTTTTGGAAAGTAATGTTGCGTCTGTATCTAGTACATCAGACTGGAATCCCAAAGTACACATCACAATCTTCTTGACGCCTTGAGTTAAATTGCTCTCCTCAAAACCTTCTGTAGCCACCAGTAATTCCCATCAATTTTAGAATTAAGTAATTACTAACTTTTTAGCCTAGGTCTCAAAGCTCTGGGATTCTCTCCTCCAAGCTCTCTAACCCTTTCTCTCTTTCTTTCTTTAACTTATCTCTGTGATCAAGCTTTTAGAGAACAATCATCATTTTTCCTAAAGCATTTATTTTCTTTGGTCACGTTCCAGTAAAGTAGCTTGGGAAGTTTTTATAATGTTGATGATTGCACAATGTTCAACACCTTTCACAACTCAGATGCTGAAGTAGTCCAAGTTCATATGCATCAAGACCTGGTCAGTATCCAGGCTTGAGCTGACAAGTGGCAAACAACATTTGAACCATATAAGTGCCAGGCAATGACCATCAAATGGAACCACCTTGTCATTCAATGGCATTACCATCACTGTCAACATCCAGGGGGTTACCATCGGCATGAAACAGAACTGGACTCGCTACTTAAATTATAAGAGCAGCTCAGAAGCTGGGAATCCTGCAGCGAATAATACAACTCCAGACTCCCCAAAGCCTGCCCACAACAGCCCCAACACCATCCAAAAGCAGCCGCTTGATTGGCACCACGTCCACAAACATCCCACGCGCTCCACCCCCCCGCCACCACCGATACTCAGTCACAGCAGTGTGTACTACCTACAAGATGCACTTGGAGAAATTCACCAAACGTCCTCAGGCAGCACCTTCCAAACACACAACCACTTCCACCTAGAAGCACGTCCTGGAGTTGTGAAAGGACTGCTGTGGTGCAGTGATAATGTCCCAGCCTTTGGGCCAAGAGGTCAAAGTTCAAAGGCCATCTGCTCCAGAGGTGAGTAATGCTACCCTCGAACAGCGTGGTTAAAAATCTATTCTGAGATTGCAACCATTGCAGGGCCACTATTGTTTGATGATGAAATTCAGCAGACTGAGAGAGTCGGGACTTTTCCCACCATTAATCAAATAGGCTGTCGGTTCAGGGAGAGGGAGGGGAATGTGATGCCGGGGTGGGAGCAGGTTACAATCTCAGTTCGTTCAGCCGACTCAGCACCTTTTCCAGGTTGCACAGTCAGCAGTCAGACTGCAGCTCCCTCATTTGTCACCAGCCAGAGATTAAACGCAAGGCCATTGTTCAAATAAGCATCACAAACCATCTGGCTGAGCCCCGGCAGCCCCTATACTTCCTGCTCAGGCCCACAGGTGTACAATTAAACAGTCTGTCAGCATGACTAACCAACCAGGGGGACAAAGATCATCCTCAGTGTGAGAGCTGCAGTATTAAAGTAAACACAGCCTCTGCACATTTGCTGTGATTCTCAGGGCCGACAGACCCCACTGTGTCGCACTCTCACCTCCTCTATCGCAACGCTGCGGCGTCGAATCCCACTTCTGAAATTTGGGCCCAACATTTACGCTGACATGCCTACAGCAGTGCAGAGGCTAAAGTATTCTGCTGGCCAGTATTTATTACTTAACCAACATCACTACAAACGGGTGGCCTGTCAATTTTTGTAAAAAATAATTTACAGGCTGTTGGAATTGCAGACAAGAGTTGCATTTGTTCCCCAGCCCTAACTGCCTCTGATCTGAGTGGTTTGTTTGGGCCATTTCAGAGGGCAGTTTAAAGGGTCAATCGCATTGCTGTGGGTCTGGAGTCACACAAAGGCCAGACCAGGTAAGGTTCGTCGATTTCCTTCCAAAAAGGGACTCAAATGGGGTTTTACTTCAATTCTGGTAACTTTCTGGGCATTGATACTGAACTTTTGTTGAAATTCTTCAATGTCCATGTGAGAATTTGAACTCATGTTTCTGGATTGATAGTGCAGGCCCTCTGGATTATAGTCCATTTCTGATTATTATCACATCGGGATTGTACGGAATGACTTGACCCTCCCTGAAGATGGTGAGAAGGGGAAATAACTTGTTGGGTTTGTCCTGGAGAGCCTTAAATGAGTGTTTTGCTTCTGTCTTTACGAAAGAAACGAACTTTGTAGTGAATGAAACCTTTGAAGAGCAGGTGTGCATGCTGGAATGGATAGAGATAGAGGAAGCTGATGTGCTGAAAATTTTGTCAAACATTAAGATTGACAAGTCGCCAGGCCCGGACCAGATTTGTCCTCGGCTGCTTTGGGAAGCGAGAAATGCAATTGCTTCGCCACTTGCGAAGATCTTTGCATCCTCGCTCTCCACTGGAGTCGTACCTGAGGACTGGAGAGAGGCAAATGTAACTCCTCTCTTCAAGAAAGGAAATAGGGAAATCCCCGGCAATTACAGACCAGTAAGTCTCACGTCTGTCGTCTGCAAGGTGTTAGAAAGGATTCTGAGGGATAGGATTTATGACCATCTGGAAGGGCATGGCTTGATTAAATGCAGTCAACACGGCTTTGAGAGGGGCAGGTCATGCCTCACAAACCTTATCGAGTTCTTTGAGGATGTGACTAGAAAAGTTGATGAGGCTCGAGCTGTGGATGTGGTGTATATGGACTTCAGCAAGGCATTTGATAAGGTTCCCCATGGTAGGCTCATTCAGAAGGTCAGGAGGAATGGGATACAGGGGAACTTAGCTGCTTGGATACAGAATTGGCTGGCCAACAGAAGACAGCGAGTGGTAGTAGAAGGAAAATATTCTGCCTGGAAGTCAGTGGTAAATGGGATTCCACAGGGCTCTGTCCTTGGGCCTCTACTCTTTGTAATTTTTATTGATGACTTGGATGAGGGGATTGAAGGATGGGTCAGCAAGTTTGCAGACGGCACGAAGGTTGGAGGTGTCGTTGACAGTATAGAGGGCTGTTGTAGGCTGCAGCGGGACATTGACAGGATGCAGAGATGGGCTGAGAGGTGGCAGATGGAGTTCAACCTGGATAAATGCGAGGTGATGCATTTTGGAAGGTCGAATTTGAAAGCTGAGTACAGGATTAAGGATAGGATTCTTGGCAGTGTGGAGGAACAGAGGGATCTTGGTGTGCAGATACATAGATCCCTTAAAATAGCCATCCAAGTGGACAGGGTTGTTAAGAAAGCATATGGTGTTTTGGCTTTCATTAACAGGGGGATTGAGTTTAAGAGTCGTGAGATCTTGTTGCAGCTCTATAAAACTTTGGTTAGACCGCACTTGGAATACTGCGTCCAGTTCTGGTCGCCCTATTATAGGAAAGATGTGGATGCTTTGGAGAGGGTTCAGAGTAGGTTTACCAGGATGCTGCCTGGACTGGAGGGCTTATCTTATGAAGAGAGGTTGACTGTGCTCGGACTCTTTTCATTGGAGAAAAGGAGGAGGAGAGGGGACCTAATTGAGGTATACAAGATAATGAGAGGCATAGATAGAGTTGATAGCCAGAGACTATCTCCCAGGGCAGAAATGGCTAGCACGAGGGGTCATAGTTTTAAGCTGGTTGGTGGAAAGTATAGAGGGGATGTCAGAGGCAGGTTCTTTACACAGAGAGTTGTGAGAGCATGGAATGCGTTGCCAGCAGCAGTTGTGGATGCAAGGTCATTGGGGACATTTAAGAGACTGCTGGACATGCATATGGTCACAGAAATTTGAGGGTGCATACATGAGGATCAATGGTCAGCACAACATTGTGGGCTGAAGGGCCTGTTCTGTGCTGTACTGGTCTATGTTCTATGTTCATCCTTTTCTCATCACCTCAGCACTGGGACAGAATCTCTGTAGGCAAACTTTGTGACTCACCAAGAAGTCAAGCCCTCCAGTGGTCAATTAATGGCCATTTAAAGGCTTCAGATTGCCACCTCTTCAATCTCCTCCTTCACACTCACTCTATCTCTACCATTGCACTCACTGAGGCTCAAGCGCTATCGCTCCCCATGTTGTTTACAATTTCTTCCCTCACTTGCCCTAATTCCCCCCACTCCACCGTCCCTTTACGTCCCGTGCTCCCTACTCTCTCGCTCGAGACACCTCACTACCTCCTTTCCCCCCCACCCCCCCAACAGCACTGACACCAGGGGTCATGCCAGACTCGCATCTCACTCAATCTCTCGCTTTCTCTCACTCCACGCAACTGAGGCCGGCTGTTTCCTCCGACACAGCCAAGAGACACCTCAGTTTTCCTCGCCTTTGAGTGTTGATGAGTGAGTACTAACAATATGACCACTGAAGTCTGGTGCTGTGAATCCCCTGTGATTACAAAGGTGCCACCCACCTCCCCATCAACATCCCCCAGGCCCAGAGTAGGCTGAAAGTTTGAGGCTTGAGCAATTGAAACACTAAAGGAAGTGACACCAAGGGTGAGCAGCTGTAAAGGAGAGACAGTGGTTCCCTTCACCTATAACCCTCCCACAAATGAACAATCACAAACATGAGACAATTAACAAATGTCTCCTGGATTTTCAATGGCATTTAGTCAGGGCAGGAAAGCAAACAGCAATCAATTACAGACTGAAGCTAATTTACAATCATCTTCTCTGGGTGTAGATGGACTATTTTCAATCACGTACATAGTAACTTATTACACAGAATAGAAGAGCAACTGTAAGTCACAATAAAGGGAGACACACAGATGGTAAGTATAATCACACTTTAAGCTTTTCTGTATTAGAACAGCTTAAAGAAGACATTCAGAGCCACGGCAAATCCAGGTCAATCGAATTCTGCTTATAATATGTTTCTGTTAACTTTAGGAGTAAACAAAGAAGCTCTCAGTCCCAAATGGATCTAAGGCATTCTTTATAACCTACTTTCAGTTTTCGGAGCTGACAATGAGTGAGTTACAATTTTGTGAAATGGATAAAATGCCAACATTGTGAGCCATGATTTTCAAGAAGCTGCATGGGGCCCTGAGCTTATACAATACCAAAGAAAAGATACACAAACAACAACAGCTTGCTTTTATATTGTTAAAGCCTTGCTTCACAAAAGAAACAAATGAAACTCAATTTAATACTGAGCTGGATAAGAGTATCTGCTGGAGGGAGTGAATGTAGTTCCAATCAAGCGGGGGCTGCTTTGCCCTGGATGGTGTCAAGGTTCTTGAGAGTTGTTGGGGCTGCACTCATCCAGGCTCAGCGTGAGAGAGGGATAGGTGTTGTGGAGCATTGTAAAGGAGGAGAGACAGAAATAGGAAGGAGCTTGGCGAGAGAACTCCCGGGCAGCTGGAGGCAGGGCAAAGAGCAGTGATCAGAAGAGGCCAGAGGTGGAGGAACAGAGAGATCTCAGACTGGTGTGGGGTTGGAGGGGCTCAGAGAGTCACTGTGGCAGTTGGGAAGTGGGGGTGGATACAAAGCAATCAGAACAAAGGCTTGTGAATTTGAAATAAAGGTACTGATGAAGTGAGAAAGGGAACACAAGCTCACACTGAGAGAGTGTGTTCACATGGCAGCAGCAGGATCAGCAGAAGATTGAGGATGCGTTTGTGAAGGGTAGTTCCCTCAAACTTATTCCATCTCGAAATCACACTGGCACATTGCATTGGGGGTGAACAACTGCAGATCACAGAATGGTACAGTACAACACAGAAACAGACCATTCTGCCCATCGTCTCTGTACCGCCCATGACAAACAGCTTTGTTTCCACATGGTATCACTCAACCTATACGAGGCTGAATACTGCTGGCTGCTGAACAGGGAGTCCTCTTCATTACTTGCAGCTCTTCGATGCAATGAAGGGCAAGGAATGGTGAAGGACCAGTACCTTACACACAACCCAGCGAGGAAACCAGGGCCAGAGCATGCACCCTGCCCCAAGCCCAAGGCCTTCTCAGGACAGATGCTAGACATCTGATAATTAATGAAAACAGCCTACCACCAACTAATTACTTTGAGTGCATTCCCAGTTGAAAACTACATGTGAAAGTGTACTTGAACACAGCACAACCCCATGAACAGAATCAATAATCTGTTTTAATGACATGGGAGAAAGATACCATTGTGTCCAGGACATTAGTGGGCACTCCCCTGCTCTCCATTAAAGAGTTCCATTGAATTTATTTTACAGCGTGTAGCTCAGTGGTTAGCCCTGCTGCCTCACGCACCAGGGACCTGGGTTCGATCCCATCCTCGGGCAACTGTCTGTGTGGGTTTCCTCCAGGTGCTCCGGTTTTCTCCCACAGTCCAAAGATGTGCAGGTTAAGTGGATTGGCCATGCTAAGTAACCCATTGTGTCCAGGATGGGAAACGCAGGGATCGGATAAGGGGTGGGTCTGGGTGAGATGCTCATTGGAGGGTTGGTGTGGACTCAATGGGCCGAATGGCCTGCTTCTACAGTGTAGGGATTCTATGATAATTAACACAAGAGGACATTTGTAAGCAGCTCCAACATGAATGAACCAGGGCAAAGACACAAGAGGTGCTCAATGCTTTCCGTGCACAGTTCGAGCAGAATGCCAGTGGCACAGTGACACCTGCCCCGACAGGTTCGGACACGCCTTTACCCACCGTCACTGCTGCAGACGTCAGATCAGTTTTCCTGGGAGTCAGCCCAAGGAAAGCGATGGGCCCAGACGGTGTCCCCGGCCGAGGACTCAGATCCTGTGCAAACCAACTGGAGGAGGTATTCACCAACATCTTCAACCTCTCCCAAAGTCCCCACCTGCTTCAATAAGACGACCATCAACCCCAATCCCAAAAAAACACATGGAGTGTGTCTTAATGACAACTGCCCAACAGCTCCGACTTCAATAATCATGAAGTGCTTCGAGAAGCTGGTCATGCCCACGTCAACTTCAGTCTCACAACCTGCCTCAATCCCCTACAGTCTACCTACCGACGTAACAGGTCCAGAGGATGCCGTATCCCGAGTCCTGCACTCTTCCCTGGTACATCTGGGCAGCAAGGACACCTACGTCAGACTCCTGCTCATCGACTGCAGCTCTGCCTTCAACACCATTATCCCCTCTGGGCTGATCTCAAAACTCCACGACGTTGGGCTCACTCTGCCCTCTGTAACTGGATCCTCAGCTTTCTGACCCACAGGCCACAATCAGTGAGGACAGGTAACTGCACCCCCTCCACAATAACACTCAACAGTGGACCCACCCCCAGAGATGTGTCCTCAGCGCACTTCTGTGTTCCCTGTGCACCCACAGCTGTGTTGGCTAATTCCAAATGAACGCCATCTGCAAGTTCGCTGACCACACCACCACAGTGGGATGGCTATCAACTAACAATGAGCCAGAATAAAGAAAGCAGCCTGAGGGCTTGGTGAAGTAGTGCAATGAGAACAACCTCTCTCTCAGCATTGGCAAAAACTGAAGAATTGATCTTTCATTTCAGAAAGAAAGGAGAACATGCCCCCATCTGCATTAATGGAACTGAGGATGAGAGGATGGTGAGCGTCAAGTTCCTCAGAGTGACAATAACCGATGACCTGTTCTGGACTTCTCACCAAGATGTGACGGTCAAGAAGGCACAACAACGTCTCTTCTTCCTCAGGTAGCTCAGGACATTTGGCATGTCCATCAGGTCATGCACCATTGAAAGCAAACTGTCTGGGTGCATATCGGCCTGGTATGGTACTGCTTTGCTCTGCTAGGACCGTAAGAAACTACAGAAGGTGGTGCGCACAGCCCACACCGTCACTGAAGCCAACCTTCCATCCATGGACTCCATTAACATGGCTCACTGCTGGGGAAAGGTGTCCAACATCAAAGACCCATCGCACCCCAGTAATGACCTCCTACAAGCTCTTTCATTAGGCAGCAGACACAGAAGCTTGAACACACACCCCAACAGGTTCAAGAACAGCTTCTTCCGGCTGTTATCGGACTGTAGAATGGAGCTCTCTAAATACAAATGATGCTGATCTTTTTAATGTTGATCTTGCCGAGCGCACACCCTGTGTGGTGTAACCTGAATGCCTCTGACTAAGCTTTTTATTCACCCGATGATCTGTATGTCCTTGCTTACTCTGATCTGCCTGTACTGCTCGCAGACAAAGCTTTTCACTGTATACATGACAACAAATAAATCAAATCAAATCAGATAGCGCGGTGCTCCCTCAGCACTGACCCTCCGGCAGTGCGGTGCTCCCTCAGCACTGACCCTCCGACAGTGCCCACTCCCTCAGCACTGACCCTCCGACAGTGCGGTGCTCCCTCAGCACTGACCCTCCGACAGTGCCCACTCCCTCAGCACTGACCCTCCGACAGTGCGGCGCTCCCTCAGCACTGACCCTCCGACAGTGCAGCACTCCGTCAGCAATGACCCTCCAACAGTGCCCACTCCCTCAGCACTGACCCTCCGACAGTGCCCACTCCCTCAGCACTGACCCTCCAACAGTGCGGCACTCCTTCAGCACTGACCCTCCGACAGTGCGGCACTCCTTCAGCATTGACCCTCCGACAGTGCAGTGCTCCCTCAGCACTGATCCTCCGACAGTGCGGCGCTCCCTCAGCACTGACCCTCCGACAGTGCGGCGCTCCCTCAGCACTGACCCTCCGACAGTGCGGCGCTCCCTCAGCACTGACCCTCCGACAGTGCGGCGCTCCCTCAGCACTGACCCTCCGACAGTGCGGCGCTCCCTCAGCACTGACCCTCCGACAGTGCGACATTCCCTCAGCACTGACCCTCCGACAGTGCGGCGCTCCCTCAGCACTGACCCTCCGACAGTGCGACATTCCCTCAGCACTGACCCTCCGACAGTGTGGCGCTCCCTCAGCACTGACCCTCCGACAGTGCAGTGCTCCCTCAGCACTGACCCTCCGACAGTGCGGCGCTCCCTCAGCACTGACCCTCCGACAGTGCGGCGCTCCCTCAGCACTGACCCTCCGACAGTGCGGCGCTCCCTCAGCACTGACCCTCCGACAGTGCGGCGCTCCCTCAGCACTGACCCTCCGACAGTGCGGCGCTCCCTCAGCACTGACCCTCCGACAGTGCGGCGCTCCCTCAGCACTGACCCTCCGACAGTGCGGCGCTCCCTCAGCACTGACCCTCCGACAGTGCGGCGCTCCCTCAGCACTGACCCTCCGACAGTGCGGCGCTCCCTCAGCACTGACCCTCCGACAGTGCGGCGCTCCCTCAGCACTGACCCTCCGACAGTGCAGCGCTCCCTCAGCACTGACCCTCCGACAGTGCGGCGCTCCCTCAGCACTGACCCTCCGACAGTGCGGCGCTCCCTCAGCACTGACCCTCCGACAGTGCGGCGCTCCCTCAGCACTGACCCTCCGACAGTGCGGCATTCCCTCAGCACTGACCTGGTGTTTCTGCTTGGGTTATATGCTGAATTTTTTCCGGTGTCTCTTAAGCAGTTGACCACTTGACTCGGATGTGAGACGGTCACCTAATAAACTCAAAAAAAAATTGCTCCTCCTTCCTCTCACCTCAATCAGCACCAAACACTTTCCAGAATCCATTGAGGAATATAAGGCTACCAATGGGTTTCTATGATTCTGTGGTTGAACATTAAGTATTTACCCATCAATGAAGCAAACACAGTCATCTTGGAACAGCAAGTACTGGTTCGACCATCCATACTGGTTTATTGGAAGCAGGAATGATAATTAAACCTCCAATGACCCCTTTCGCTTGCAATCCAATGTACATCTGCAGCCTAAGGAAAACACTGGATCTGCTGTCTATTCTTTAATGGACTGAGCTCTTGCTAAAGCGTTACCAGGATCATCAGTCCTCAGGTAGACATTAAGGATTCTGCGGAAGGGTCACCAGACCCAAAACGTTAACTCTGTGTTTTCCTTCACAGATGCTGCCAGGCCTGCTGAGCTTTTCCAGCTACTTTGTTTTGTTCCTCATTTACAGCATCCGCAGTTCTTTCAGTTTTTATTTAGACATTAAGGGTCTCGCCTCAGTTTTATAATACTTCCTTTAGCCAAAATGTATTCTGCAAATGAGCAAAGCGAGAATTAGTTCCCTCAAGAAGTGAGGAGCAGCTCAAAAGAGGTAAGTGAATGTCAACGGGAACTGCCGTAAAGATGGTTCCAGAAAATAAACATGAACCTACAGAAGAAAACAACTTCTCACTGATTACTGTCCGTGGTATAGTTGTAAAAACACACTGACACCACTCCAGTCTTTGAATTCCCAGAATACTGGGCATAAATCTGTCCCATTTACGCAGCATCTGAGACCTGGACTTCAGGGGTTACATTATGAGGAGAGATTCCACAAATTAGACCTAGAATTTAGGGAGTTAAGGGGTGATCCGAATAAAGTCTTCGAGATATTAACAGGAAAAGACAGGGCAGGTGAAGTTAAACTATTTCCACATTGGCTGTGGATTCTAGAACTAGGGGCACAGTCTGAGAATCAGGGCCATTCAGGAGATGTTAGGAAGCAGTCCTACCCATGAAGGGTGGGAGTGGATGCAGGATCAGTTGTTAGTTTTAAATTTGAGACATGTATGCAAAGATGTGAAGGGATGTTGGCCAAAGGCAGGAATGTAGAGTTGGCCACAGATCAGCCATGATCTTACTGGATAGTAGAAAAGGATCAAGGAGCTGAATGGTCTGCTTTTATTCTTATGCTCCTTACCTGAAGATAGATTTGAATTAACAACACATAAACTGGACAATAACTACACAGGCATAAAATTCTAACATTTACTTGGAGTTTTAAGAATTTATAGTTTGGAGAATTCAGCACCATTTTCTCTGAAGGACAGATAGCGGAGAGTACCTGATAGAAGTGTGCAAAATCATAAGGGATCTGGACAGAGAAGACAGGGAGAAACTGCCAAAAGATGTATGCAACAAGGGCGCAACAGAAAGAATTGGGCAATCACACTGGCTATAATTGCAGGGAACACAAAAGCAGACTGAAAGAGCTTCTATATGTATGCAAAATGAAAAAGATTAGTAAAGTCAAATGTAGACCCCTCAATGTATGAGTTGGTAGAATTGATAATGGAGAACAAGGAAATGGCACAGCGATTAATTAACTACTTTTGTTCTGTCGTCAAGGGAGAAGATAGAAAAGGAGACAGAAAAGAACTTCCCAGAAATGCCAGGGAAACAACAGTCTTTTGGAAGGAAGAACTGGAGGAAATTAGTGCCTGTTAAAAAATAACGAGGGAGAAATTAATGGGACTGTAAGCTGAGAAATTCCCATGGCCTGATAACCTACCTCACAGGGCAGAAAAGGAGGTGGGAGCGGAAATAATGGAGGTATTGGTTGCCATCTTCCAAAATTCTGCAGATTTGAGGGCGGCAAATGTAACCCCTTCTGTTTAAAAAAGGAAGGAAATGGAAACCCGGAAACTACGGACCAGTTCGCCTGACATCAGTCATAGGCAACATGCTGCAGCCTATTTTAAAGCATATGATAACACAGCCCATAAAAAATGTCAACAGTATAACGTCACGGCAATATGGATTTATAGAAGGGAAGTCATGTTTGACAGATCAGCTGAAGTTTACTGAGATTGTTTCCGTGTTGGCGGCTTCATGACTCATGACGGAGAACCAGTATTTATGGTCTATATGGATTTTCGGTTGGTTATTAGTAATCTTCCACAGGAGAGATTAATATGTAATATTAAAGCATGTGAGAATTGGGGTATTACATTCGCATGGACCGAGAATAGGCCAGCAGGCAGGAAACAGAGCAGGAATGCTTGGGTCCTTTTCAGAGTGGAAGACAGCAACTAGTGAGGTATCGTAGGGTTTTGTCCTTAGCTATTCATGGTCTATGTTAACGACTTAGCTGAGGGAATTGAATGTACTATTGCTGACAATACAGCATTGTGCAAAGGTGTGTGAGTGCAGGCTTGGAGGGTTAAAAGGCCTATACCTGTGCTGTACTCATTTACCCCTTATTTATTCATTCACAGGATGAGGGCGTCGCTGGCCAGGCAGCATTTACTGCCCGTCCCTAATTACCCAGAGGGCAGTTAAGAGATAACCACATTGCCGTGGGTCTGGAGTCACATGTAGGCCAGACCAGCTAAAGATGGCAGTTTCCTTCCCTAAAGGGCCGAATGTGTTTTTCGGACAAATGAAAACTGTTTCGTGATCATCGTTTGACTCTTAATTCCAGATCTTTTTAAACTGAATTTGAATTCCACCATCTGACATGGCAGGATTTGAACCCAAGTCCCCAAAACAATATCTGGGTCTCTGGATTAACAGACCAGAGATAACATCATTAAGCCATTACCTCCTCAATAATTACTGTTATAGAATAGATACTGTTCTTTGTTTGAGCTAGATGGGAGTGAGAGAGGTGAGGAAGGTGTAAGGGACTTCAGAGCAATTTAGACAAGGTGAGTGAGTGGGCAAATACCTGGAAGAGGGTCTGTGGGGAGAATGGAGAATGAGCAGGAGAACCATGTCGAAATGGAGGGTCAGCCATGATCATTTTGAATGGTGGATAAGGTTTGATGGGCCAAATGGTCTATATTTGCTCCTGTTTTCTGTGTCATGTTGTGAGTAGCTAAGTTACAGGATGGACTGCTTGCGACTGTACTGGAGGCAGGTTCATTCAATGCATTCCGGGGGCTCAGGCTGTTTCTGGGAAAGGAACACTGTTCAGGAATTACAGTGAAAAGGCAGATGAATGGCACTCAGTGAATTTCTCATGGTGAGAGAGACAGACAAACAGAGGGAGGGAGACAGACAGAGAGAGAGAGACAGATAGAGACAGAGAGAGAGAGAGAGAGAGAGACAGAGTGTACAAACACAATGAGATGAAAGGCCTTTTTTTGTGCTCTAACAATTCTGTGAAGATCATGTCTTTAGCTAATTGGCATATATATTTAAACACTGCAGTAAGGTGCTGACAGTCAAACAAAATAAGGACATTAGACTGCCCTCTGCACAGTTCCCACTCCATTAATTTCAGCAGCAATACCGAATGTTTGTAAGTTTTGACTTTTCCAAGAAACTTATCTGATAAACTTGAACTGCGCTGTGTTGGTGTTTCTATTCTGCACAAGTCTGCTCTTACTCTTCTCGATCTCACCCTGTCATCATTTCCTTATGTTACTTTCCTTCTGAAGTGTTTATCCAGCTTACCCCTTAACAGCAACTAAACAGCACACTTCAGCCCCTCGCCTTGGTAGCGAGGCCTGCACTCTGGGCTTTGAGAGGTTTGTCCTAAATCCCCTGTTAGTGACTCCCTCTCATCCTAATGGCCCCAGTTCTGTTCTCCCCTACAAAGTGGAAATATCAAGGTTTATCCCAGATCTGCATTAGCCAGGGGAACCTAGGGTTATTGGGAAGAAATGGGAATGTGGTCTACAAAAGAGAAACAGATCAGCCATAATCTTATTGAATGGTGGTAAGGTTCAAATGGCCCAATGATCTATTTCTGCTTCTATTGTTTATGTTTGTACTAACCCCTTCAGAATGTTAAAGATTTCTATCAGGTCACTCTTTTGTTGAGGAACAAAGACCCCTGTCAGACCCCTTTGCTGTGATCACTCTCAGTTTGCATTCTCTGATATTTTTGTTTTTTAATTTTAAATGTAGATTCAGTTTGGGACCTGGGACTGAAAGAACAGGGTGACAGTGAAAGGTTGGAATAAAACACCTCACTATGTGAGACCTGGGTCCTGGAAGCCTGTCTTTACTCTTGGAGACATCTTCATTCAAACTGCATCCTGCATTGACATGACTTGCACAAATCAACATTGAGGTTTCTGACCCTCCACGGGCACATCCCCTTGTACTCTGACTGTTTTTTCCAAGAAGCATAAAGGTGGCAGGAAACCCCTTTCCTGAATCCACAGGCAGATTTTTTATAAGATTATAAACGGATTTGAATACATTTGCACTGCCATTTCAGGTGGTATAAATCACAGCATTGATATGAAGGTTTTGAACTCCAGTCAGCTAGATTCTGATCAAAACCATCAATAATTATTCACCATTACATATGCCCAGTTTATTGTGCATAATGGGAGCTTGTTAGGGGTACTATCTTAATTTTACCATTAGATACTGTCTCTTGTGAGAGGCATTTTTAAAAAAAAATTCATCCTCAGGATGAGGGCATTGCTGGCAGTATGCCCATCCCTAATTACCCTAAAGGGCAGTTATGTTAAGAGACAACCACATTGCTGTGAGTCTGAAGTCACATGGAGGCCAGGCTAGGTGACGGCAGCAGTTTCCTTCCCTAAAAGGATTAATGACCCAGACAGGTTTATCCTGCAATTGACAACAGTTCCATGGTCAGTATACGAATCTTAATTTCAGCTTTTTATTAGATCCAAATTCCACCATCTGACTTAGCAGGTTTGGAACCCAGGTCCCCAGAACGTTACCCGGGCTTCTGGGTTACTAGTCTGACGACGATGCCGCTGGGCCATGACCTCCCTTACAGAAGATGACCATTTATAAATCCAATCAGAAATTCAGGAAAAGCACCTTTACCCAAAATATGGTGAGAACGAATCACTGTTACTTTCCACTCAGATCCCCGACAATTCTAAAACACCGTTCACTGATTTCACTTCTCCCGTCCAATATCGGTCACAATCCACCACGCACACACTAGGCCCCACACCTGTCACTGCTCTGTATTCATATCTCCTTATGTTCTCGTGAAGTTAAAAGCATTAGATCAATGTTTGTTATTGTTACATCTCAGTCACCTCAGGACAAAACCCCAAACCACCAGAAACATTCAATTTCTATCTACACGGTCTCAGCTAATAGGGACAGTGCAAAAACAAAATCTACAAGCATGTTACTGAGACTGGAGGGTTTGAGTTATCAAGATAGGCTGGATCCTTTCTCCCTGAAGCAGAGGAAGCTGAGGGGTGACCTTATTGAGGTTTATAAAATCATGAAAGGGGCATAATTAAGGTAAATATCCTAAGTTTTCTCCCCAGGATAGGAGTTACCAAAAATAAATGGCCTAGGTTTATAGTGAGAGGGGAAAGATTTTAAAGGGTCTTGGAGGGAGCTTTTCTCACACACAGAGGGTATATGGAGCAAGCTGCCAGAGGAAGTGGTAAACACAGACACAATTACAACATTTAAAAGACATTGGGACAGGCACATGGATAGGAAAGGTTTATGGGATTTGGGGCAGACACAAGGAAATGGGACTGGTTGGCATGGACGAGTTGGGTTGAAGGGCCTGTTTCTGTGCTGTATGATTCTATGACCTCTATCAAATCAGACTTTAAACTCCTGCGTTTTTATTTTGCATCTGTTGCAAAGTCAGCATTCTTACATTCACCACATGTTCTGATGCAGAGCAAAGTATTAATGGTGCAGGTTTAAATTCCAACATTTATTTCAAATTTGCATCCACAAGAACTTTCTGATCGTGCCCACAGCTAACTGGTTGTGAGTATGAAGCACTGCAGGACAGTGCTGATAATGGAACATGGCACCTCAAGCAAGCTGAATGTCTGACGTTACACTCTGCACAGTTCCCACACCATTCAGCTCAGCACTGATACTATGATTATGTAGACAGCAGATTGTGACTGATTAGCTCAGTGGCTAAAATCAGCTGCAAAAGAGGCAGGGATGGTTTAACCAGGATGTAAAATTAAGACAGTACCTAACAAGCTAACACAGATTTCACAAGGGCTCAGTGGTTCGCACTGCTACCTCACAGCGTCAGGGACCTGGGTTCAATTCCACCCTCAGGTGACTATGTGGAGTTTGTACATTCTCCCCGTGTCTGCGTGGGTTTCCTCTGGGTGCTCCAGTTTCCTCCCACAGCCCAAAGGTGTGCAGTTTAGATGGACTGGCCATGCTAAATTTCCCATAGTGTTGAGGGATGTATAGGTTAGGCGGGTTATATGGGATGGGTCTGGGTGGGATGCTCTGTGGGTCAGTGTGGACTTGTTGGGCCAAAGTGCCTGCAGGGATTCTAAAACAACGGCCAATTATGCGCAATAAGCGTATATAATGGCGAATAACTACTGATGGCTTTGATCAGAATCTAGCTGACTAGAGTTCAAAACATTCCGAGACCTTCATTTCAGTGCTGTGATATGTACCACCTGAAATAGCAGCGCAAATACTTTCCAAGTAATTGCAGTCAACACGGATTTGCGAGGGGCAGGTCATGCCTCACAAACCTTATCGAGTTCTTTGAGGACGTGACTAGGAAAGTTGATGAGGGTCGAGCTGTGGATGTGGTGGATATGGACTTCAGCAAGGCATTTGATAAGGTTCCCCATGGTAGGCTCATTCAGAAGGTCAGGAGGAATGGGATACAGGGGAACTTAGCTGCTTGGATACAGAATTGGCTGGCCAACAGAAGACAGCGAGTGGTAGTAGAAGGAAAATATTCTGCCTGGAAGTCAGTGGTGGAGTGGTGTTCCACAGGGCTCTGTCCTTGGGCCCCTACTGTTTGTAATTTTTATTAATGACTTGGATGAGGGGATTGAAGGATGGGTCAGCAAGTTTGCAGACAACACAAAGGTCGGAGGTGTCGTTGACAGTATAGAGGGCTGTTGTAGGCTGCAGCGGGACATTGACAGGATGCAGAGATGGGCTGAGAGGTGGCAGATGGAGTTCAACCTGGATAAATGCGAGGTGATGCATTTTGGAAGGTCAAATTTGAAAGCTGAGTACAGGATTAAGGATAGGATTCTTGGCAGTGTGGAGGAACAGAGGGATGTTGGTGTGCAGATACATAGATCCCTTAAAATGGCCACCCAAGTGGACAGGATTGTTAAGAAAGCATATGGTGTTTTGACTTTCATTAACAGGGGGATTGAGTTTGAGAGTCGTGAGATCTTGTTGCAGCTCTATAAAACTTTGGTTAGACCGCACTTGGAATACTGTGTCCAGTTCTGGTCGGCCTATTATAGGAAAGATGTGGATGCTTTGGAGAGGGTTCAGAGGAGGTTTACCAGGTATGCTGCCTGGACTGGAGGGCTTATCTTATGAAGAGAGGTTGACTGAGCTCGGTCTCTTTTCATTGGAGAAAAGGAGGAGGAGAGGGGACCTAATTGAGGTATACAAGATAATGAGAGGCACAGACAGAGTTAATAGCCAGAGACTATTTCCCAGGGCAGAAATGGCTAGCACGAGGGGTCATAGTTTTAAGCTGGTTGGAGGAAAGTATAGAGGGGATGTCAGAGGCGGGTTCTTTACACAGAGAGTTGTGAGAGCATGGAATGCGTTGCCAGCAGCAGTTGTGGAAGCAAGGTCATTGGGGACATTTAAGAGACTGCTGGACATGCATATGGTCACAGAAATTTGAGGGCGCATACATGAGGATCAATGGTCGGCACAACATTGTGGGCTGAAGGGCCTGTTCTGTGCTGTACTGTTCTATGTTCTATAATTGAGTAAGGAATTGAAGGAAAACAAATTGCTGGGGATAAAGGAGGACTGGGGCTAATTAAATGGATCTTTTCATAAGGACAAGGGCAGCAGGTACATGGGAACACCACCCCCTGCAAGTTCCCCTCCGAGCCACTCACCCGTCCTTACTTGGAAATCTATCCCCGAACCCTCACTGTGGCTGGGCCAAAATCCTGGAAATCTCTCACTCACAACATTGTGGGTCTAACATTGCTTGTGGATTGCAGTGGTTCAAGAAGGCAGCTCACCACCACTATTTAAGAGGATTGTTTGGGATGGGCAATAAAGTTGCTTTACCAGCAATACCCATCTCCTTTGAAAGAATAATTTAAGATATAGCTGGCACAAGCAAATTGGGTTGGACAGCCTCCTGAAGTGTGACAAATGGAAAGAAATGCTTTCTGGTCTCAGTGAGTCATTATCTCCATAAGCATCATCTTGTAAAAATCCCTGCTTATTTTGACAAATGGCACAAATGTTCCGAATGTTTGCTACGGTTGTTAGATCGGAAAACATTATCCCAGCTAAAACTCTGCATAGATAAACAAAAGAAATGTATTATGAGCAATCTTCATTGAAGTGAGCAGAAATACACAACTTGCACAAAATTTCCAACACAGGTTGAGACCCTTCAGCCCAACGGGTCCATCCTACAGTGACAGTGAAACATACCTCTACACCCTGCAAGATTCTCCCTTTTCAGATCAGATAGTAAACCAGGACCCACTCTTCTCTTTCAGGTGGACACAGGGATTCAAAAACACTATTTCAAAGAAGAGGTAGCTCTCCCTGGTGCCCTGAGGTGTCCAACAACATTTCTAAATTACTGTATCTGATTATTATCACATTGCTGTTAATGGGATCTTGTTATGCATAGACTGGCTGCTTCCTTTCCCTCATTACAATAGTGGCACCAATTACTTCAGTTGCTTTAAAGCAGTTTAAAATGATCCAAGGTCACGAAAGGTGCTACATGAATGCACTTTCCCCCGTTTACACATCCATTTATTTTCCTTTCCCATAAATTGACTTTAGTCACTCCTAGTGGAATTTCTGGTAAAAAGGAAGTTTCTACTGAACCGTTGGATTAATGAGGGAGTGTCCTCTATTCATGGTCCCTAGTTCTATTCTTTGGCTTTGTCCAAGTAACTAAGACAATGTTCAGGAGGTTACAAACAGTTCAAGCAAAAGCGCAGCTCTGGTTATTTTCGGTGCCAGCCAGTACAGTACATGCAATGGATAGATAACCTGAGTCATGTTTCCTGCAAAACTGTCACAGAGACCCTGCTTTGTCCAATCAATCCCAACTCTGTTTGCAACAGCCCATGTTACGTGTTGCTAGTAAGGCGCGCACAGCCACCCTGGGTGTTGTAGTTTTGCACGGACAGTGTGCTATTGTGGCGGGTGGGGCAGTGGACTACATCCCCCAGCAGCCTCCGCGGCAAGGCGGTTCACCTCCCCGCGCAGGCGCAGCGAAGCTCCGGGCCCTGGAAAAAAATGTCGACAGTCCATCAGCTGTTGGCTGCCAACGCATGCGCGAATCCAGCTGACCCGAAACAACAGAAACATGAAGGTTCCCAGACCAAGATATTCTGGAGCTAAGGGGGCAAATAATCCCAATTAAACCAAGTGCAGAAGGGATAGTCCCATCAATCCAAGCTGCAAGGGGCAAATACTTCCAATCAAATCAGAGGCATACTGGAATATTTGTTCCATCAATATCCCATCGCTTTTTGAGCCACTGAAAACCTACTTACTCCAATCCTTCGAAATACGTTTCTCTTTGTGTTATATATTACTTGTTTGTAAGACACAAGTTACCCCTGTGAAGATATTTTCCTGATTAACCTGGTCAGACATGTTATAACACACCTTTCGCCCAGGTGGCATTTGAATGCAGGTCCCCTGGTACAGAGATAGGGACACTGCACCACAGAGCCCACCTTTACCATTGTAAATGATTTGGATCTGGCCCTCAAAAAACTTCAATCATAAATAAACTTAGGACACTGTCTATAAAAAAAATCCTCAAATAAGAAACAGGCTTTGAATATATCAAAAATAACATGCGGATACCTGGAAGTCATACAGAGCCACAATATTGTCATGTTTCAGTTCCTGAAAGAGAACGTAAAGCCACAGGATTAATAGGCTAAACTTCACACCTAGCATTCGAGACGTTAGCACTTAACAGCATTATTGTTAAAAATTGAAAAAGATTGAGAAGCATCAGATAAAGTGACCATCTTACCTTCAATATTTTAATTTCTTTTCCCAGAAGGGTTTGTGACTTTGCTAGGTTTTTCTTGTTGATACATTTAATGGCAACTTCCCAATCGTGTTTCTGAAAGAAAGTTTGTAATTGCTGAAAACAGTTCGGTTTCTTCTATTGGAAACAAGTTGACCCTTCCCCATGTATATGTACTCCTGGGGCGGTTAAAAGAAGTGTCCCTGTCGCATAGCATGCGTGAGATTATTTTTTTAAACGAGGATTGAGTGAATTGGTACAGAGTGAGCTTAAATAAAGAACCACTGGTGATCTGAAACAAATAAAAACAGGAGCAGAAGTTGCTGGAAAAGCTCAGTAGGTCTGTGAAGAAAAAAAAAATCAGAGTTAACGTTTCGGGTCCGGTGACCCTTCCTCACAACTGCGAAACTAACAAAACAAAACCAGAAATTGCTTGAGAAACTCAATAGGTCTGGCAGCATCTGTGAAGAGAGTGGAACTGTTCAGGAATTAATGAATGCTGCCAGACCTGGTGAGTTTCTCAAAAAGAAAACAATTTCTGTTTTTCTTTTGTTTGTTTCAAGTACGGATTGAGCTGGGAGCTTCCTGCTGTAAGAAAGCTGACTGGGGAAAATGAGCCTGAGCAGCACTGCAGAACCCAACGCTTGCCCAAACTTGCCCCGGCCTGGTATAGAGCGGGTGTCCACTACCGAAGCTCAGACAATAATATAATCGGGCAAAATTCAGACGCTTTTGCAAGATGTTAAACAGACATCCGGTGAAAGTGCAGGAGAGTCTGCGGCAACCCGAGAAGGAAGCGAAAGATCCAACAGGGACGGGCAGTGTGTTCAGGGCCCGCAGTATCCCTCCCTCCAGGAGCAACACTGACCGCTGAAATTTACCTCGATGTAGCGGCCTTTGAAAACTACAGCGAAAGCCCCATGTCCGATCAGATCCTGCCGGTTAAATTCGAATTTGCCCACACTCTCCATCAGCTCTCAATTCTTTCTGGGTTTTGTTTTGCTGCAATTTATGTGGTGACCTGGTTTTATCTGAAATCCTCTCTCCCAGTTCTCAGCCACGCCAGGGAGGTTCCGATTAGGGTTTGGATGGAGCAAGGCAGATCTCTGGGCAGTCAGGACAGAAAGCTTCCCTCTCTCCTGCCATTTCCAGGGGCTGTTCCTCTCTCTCCGCCGATGCCGTTTCGGACATTGTTTTTTTTGGGTGTAAAAGCAGGTAGATTGGCTCCTCCTGAGCGATCAGAGCTGGTCGGCGTCTCTCTGACTTCTCTCTGTCTCCATAGTAGTCTGCAGGCCTCGTTTATATATATGTGTGTGTGTGTGTGTATGTATGTCTGCACTCCCGGGCTGCAGACTGTTTGTATACAAAGAACAGCTGAGATACCGAGAGAAAACTACAATCCTCGCTGGTAATTGTTGCAAAGTATTCTGCTGCACTGTCGGGGAAAAAAAAGGGGGGGGGGCCACGTTCCCACCGAAGTCAGTGTGCACTCTGCCAAGAAGCTGGTCCCACAGTGTTTGAGCTCTCTCTGGGTCAGAAACACTCGCAATGATGAGACAAAGACCTCTCTCTCTCTCTGTCTGTGGCAGCTTGGCTTTTCTGGAAACGCGCAGGCGTTTTGTTTTGTGCTGACCCAGCCTGCCTTACCCCCCCCGTCTCTTAAACTGATGAGCGGAAACGGCAGTAAAGTCGAGAGCCGGAGGCTGCAGGCAGGATTTTTTTTTAACTCTTTCCCTGTGCCCACACACAATCATTCCCCCCACCCACTTCATCTCCCAGCCCGAGGGGATCCAAAGACCATTTCATTTCTTTGTCAGACGCACAAAAAGACACGTCTCCCAGCATCAATCACACGCAGCAGATGTCCCAAAGGCAGAACCCATTCGGCCTGTCTCGTATGTGCTAGCTCTTTATTCATTTATGGGATACGGGCATTGCTGGCTGTGCAAGCATTCGTTGCCCGGTGAGCAGTTAAGGGTCAACCGCATTGCTGTGAGTCTGGACTCACATGCAGTCCAAACCTTAATAAGATGCCAAGCAGCACAGGAGCAGGAAGGCTGACGTTTCGGGTCTAGATCCTTTTCTGATGAAGGGTCCAGACCCGAAACGTCAGTCTTCCTGCTCCTCTGATGTTGCTTGGCCTGCTGTGTTCATCCAGCTCTACACCTTGTTATCTCGGATTCACCAGCATCTGCAGTTCCTATTATCTCTATAAAAGGATGACAGTGTCCCCCCCACCCCCCGAAGGACATTAGTGAACAAGATGGGGTTTATCTCTTCCTTCACCCCACCATGGGAATGGCCATCATTTAATTTAATTTAAATTCCCTTGGCAGGCTTTGAACCCAGATCCCTGCAATGTTATTCCTAGAGCTTCCTCTTTGGAAGAGCTTTCAAATCAGTCCAATTTCAGTCACTCGCTATGCCCCCATAAACTGACAAACAGTTGTCCCTCACGTATTTACTCGAATTTCCAATGTTACTGAAATCTAGCCAGAAAGGCTTGGGGATTCCTGAGCAGATCCCACCGCCTCTGGGATCTCGTAGCGTGCCCCGTGACAGGTTTGTGGGCAGTGGGTGCGGGACATTTTATCGTAAGACCATTCGACATAGGAGCAGAAAGAGGCTACTCGGCCCATCAAGTCTGTTCTGTCACCCACTGAGATCACGGCTGCTCTGATAACCCTCAACTCCACTTCTCTGTCTTTTTCCCCTAACCCTTGACTTCCCCCCATGCTGGTTACAAAAGCCTTGAATATATTCCCTGACCCAGCCTTGACAGCCCTCTGAGGTAAAGAATTCCATAGATTTACTACCTCAGAGAGAAAAAAAATCCTCCTTATCCCTGTCTTAAAGGTGCGACCCCCATACTCTGAGATACTGCCCCCTGGCCCTGGCCTCTCCCACGGGGGAAACAGCCTTTCTGCACCTCCCCTGTCAACTCCCCACACAAATCCTTTCACAAAACATTGCAGCTCATTCTTCTAAATTCCGGTCAGCACACAGAGTGGCTCAGTGCTTAGCATTGCCACCTCACAGCGTCAGGGACCTGGGTTCATTCCATCTTTGGTAGCTGTGTGTGTGGAGTTTGCACATTCTCCCCGTGTCTGTGTGGCTTTCCTCCCACAGTCCAATGATGTGGAAACTAGGTGGATTGGCCATGCTAAATTTCCCTGCTTCGTGGACAAGCCATGGGAAGTATAAGGTTATGTGGATAGGGTGCGGGGGTGGGGTGGGGGCGGTACTTCAGTGCGGGGTGCTCTTCGAAGGGTTGATGTGGACACAATGGGCTGAATGGCCTGCCCCCATGCTGTAGGGATTCTATGATCCTATACAAGTCCAACTCTCCTCATAAAAAACTTTCTCTGGGCCATGTCCGTCTTCCCAATTCCCAAAGTGTTACAGTGCATGGCAAGGCCATTCACCCCATTTTTCCTGCACTCTCCCTGAAGGAGCATTATCACTGAGTGCCATTCACCCAGCTTCTCGTGACCCTGCACATTCATCCTTTAAGGTATTTGGGAGGAAGGTCACACAGTTATATCCTAGCCACCAATTGCCCAGTTGAGGATCTCACCCTGCCCCCGCTGGTATGAGCCCTGCAGTGAGTGGGGCTCTCAACGTGTCGCCAGTTTGTCAAGTGGCCCTGCTCCAGGTATGTTGGCCTGTGAGTCACAGAGGGATAGATCCCTTTATCAAAGACATCCAGTGCCCATTGGGGGATCCAACCATCAAGTGTGGGTGGTAACACTGAATGCCACTGCCTGTCCTTCCCCTCGCCTCTCCCCAGACCTCCCCCCTGCCATCACTGTTTCTGGGACTGTCCTTGATCCCAGGCTTCGAGTGGGAACCAATGCTACTGCACGCACACTTCTCCTTCCCATGATGATCTAAAACAGCTGCTAGCCTGGTAGCTCAGCAGCTCTGAGTGGGGGCAATGTTCCCCCCCTCTCGAGGGTGGGAGCACTGTTCAACTGTTAAACTGCTGTAGCATTTGACACAGGGTATGGTAGACCATCCTGAAGGAGAGCTATGCAGGATCTGACTGGCCAGAACAGTCTTGGTCATTTCTACGAGATTCTGCCCCGAGCTAACATCTCAGATCAATAGACAATCATCAGATCTGTTCCTCTCCATCAATATGGTCAGACGGTCAAACATTCTCTGTTTTTATTTCAGATTTCCAGAATCTGCAAGGTTTTGCTTAACCTTTACTGAGCCTAATACTACTCTGCTGTCTCGAATGCACTTCAAAAATAAAATAGCAGTGCGTCCATTCCAGGGCCTAGGAGTGGGACTAGGCCTCATTTTAATGACTGAGAGACAGCTTGGTATTTTCTCCAATGCTGAGCCTTAGAGTGAGGAATAATAAACCTGAAATGGTCTGAGAATGTTACACCTGATCACACACTGAGAACATGCGCCAGGTTTGACCTAATTTTCACTGTTCCATCCAGAAAGGTTGATACTCAAGCACAGCACTGAACTGGAGTCACCACATAAAGACTATAGCAAATCCCGCAGTGGGTAACTCACCTCCTGACTCCCCAAATGCTGTTCATCATCTACAAGGCACAAGTCAGGAGTGTGATGGAATACTCCCCACTTGCCTGGATGGGGGCAGCCCCAACAACACTCAAGAAGCTTCACACCATCCAGGACAAAGCAGCCGCTTGATTGGCACCACATCCACAAACATCCCACTCCCTCCACCACCGACACTCAGTAGCAGCAGTGTGTACCATCTACAAGATGCACTGCAGATATTCACCAAACATCCTCAGTCAGCACCTTCCAAACCCACGACCACTTCCGTCTAGAAGGACAAGGGCAGCAGATACATGGGAACACAACCCCCTGCAAGTTCCCCTCTGAGCCACTCACCATCCTGACGTGGAAGTATATCGCCGTTCCTTCACTGTCGCTGGGTCAAAATCCTGGAATCCCCCCCAAGGGAATTGTGGGCCAACCCACAGCAGGAGGAATGCAGCAGTTCAAGAAAGCAACTCTCCACCACTTTCTCAAGGTGCAACTACGGATGGGGGCAATAAATGCTGGCCAAGCCAGTGATGCCATATCTCATGAATAAAGAAAAAATATTCATCTACAACCCACCACCTCCCAACCTCTGTAACCCCCTTCATACCCTCCCAATTCCTGTAACCCCCTTCACTCCCCAATCCCTGTAACCCCCTTCACCCTCTCCCAATCTCTGTAACCCCCTTCACCTCCTCCCAATCTCTGTAACCCCCTTCACCCTCTCCCAATCTCTGTAACCCCCTTCACCTCCTCCCAATCTCTGTAACCCCCTTCACCCCCTCCCAATCTCTGTAACCCCCTTCACCCTCTCCCAATCTCTGTGACCCCCTTCACCCCATCCCAATCTCTGCAACCCTTCACCCTCTCTCAATCTCTGTGACCCCCTTCACCCTCTCTCAATCTCTGTGACCCCCCTTTACCCCCTCCCAATCTCTTACTCCTCCTTCAGACCCTCTCCCGATCTCTGTAACCCCCTTCAGACCCTCTCCCAATCTCTATAACATTCACCAATCCCTCAATCTCTGTAATCTCCTCCCTCCCCATGTCCTTCTGTGATCCTGTGTTCCCCTAACTCTGACCTCTCACACACACTCAATCACTAGTGACCACGCCTTCAGTTGCCTTGGCTCCAACTTCTGGTGCTGCGATATGTCTGGATTGATTCGGAAAAGCCAGAACAGAGCTGTTAAATCATATTGAGAGGTATGGACAGGTTAGATCTTGAGATGATTTTCCTCATGGCAAACATGTCTAAGACTAGAGGGTAATAAAGTGTGGAGCTGGATGAACACAGCAGGCCAAGCAGCATCTCAGGAGCACAAAAGCTGACATTTCGGGGTCTAGGCCCGAAACATCAGCTTTTGTGCTCCTGAGATGCTGCTTGGCCTGCTGTGTTCATCCAGCTCCACACTTTGTTATCTTGGATTTTCCAGCATCTGCAGCTCCCATTATCACTAAGACTAGAGGGTGTAAGTTTAAGGTGAGGAGTAGGTGGTTTACAGGAGATCTGAGGAAACTTTTTCTCACCCAGGGGGTGGTAGAAATGTCGAACACATTGCCTGAGGGCATCTGGGTGAGGACTGAAAATACCAGCACATAGCAGGCTAAGGATCAGGTGCAGGAAATTGTTATTTAGTGCAGTTTGGTATTTGTTGATCAATGGTGAGTTGAAAGGCATGTTTCTGCACTGCATGACATATGTCACAGACTCTAATATGAATGCAGGAACAGAGGAGCTGGGACTTTGCGCACACAAGTAGTTAACAGAGCAGGACAGGTTAGTAAGGTGTGTGGCAACCTGGGTAAATGAATCAAAACATAAATTACAAAAGCTGGGGCGTTATGATGCAACTTCATAAAGAATTACCGGACCTGAAACGCTAACTGTTTTCTCCTCCACAGATGCTGCCAGACCTGCTGAGCTTTTCCAGCAACTTTGTTTTTGTTCCTGATTTGCAGCATCTGTAGTTCTTTTGGTTTATATTTCATAAAACATTTGATCAGCCTGAAGTGGAGCATTGTGTCCAGCTCTGAGCACATCACACTTTAGAAAGGATGTGAATGTTCTCGCAGTCTTGCATTTTTGTTCAACAAGCAAGGCCAGGGTCTTTGAAATTAGTGGTAGGACCTTGCATAGTGTTGTAGAACAAAGGGACCGAGGGGCGCAGGTGTATAATTCTTTGAAGTTTGCATCATATATAGACAGGGTGGTTGAAAAGACACTTGCCATCATTGCCTAGTCCTTCGGAGAATAGGAATTGGGATGCCATGTTGAGGTTGTACAGGACATTGGTGAAGCCTCCTCTGGAATACTGTGTCCAGTTCTGGTCGCCCAGTCAGAGGAACGATATTATCAGTCTGGAGAGCGTTCGTAAAAGATGTTGTGGGTATGGAAAGTTTGAGTTATAAGGAAAGGCTGGACAGGCTGGGACTTTATTCACTGGAGCGTGGGAGGTTGAGAGGTGACCTGACAGAAGTTTATAAAATAATGAGGGGTATTAGATGGGGTTCATGGTAGCTGTCTTTTCCCTAGGGTGAGGGGATTTCAAGACTAGGGGGCACATTTTAAGGTGAGAGGGCGGAGATTTAAAAAAGGCACAAGAGGCAAATTTTTTACACACTGGGCGGTTCACCTGCAGTATAAATTTCCCGAGGAAGTGCTGGGTGTGGGTTCAATTACAGCGTTTAAAAGACACTCGGATAGATAGATGAATAGGAAAGGTTTGGAGGGACGTGGGCCAGGAGCAGTCAGGTGGGACTGGTTTAGTTTGGGATTATGGTCGGTATGGACTGGTTGGGCCGAAGGGTCTGTTCTGTGCTGCATGACTCTATGGATGTAGAGCTGGGGCTGCTAAAGAAGAGAAGGCTGAATTGACGGAGTTGTTCAAAATCATAAGGTGTCAGGACACAGTAGATAAAGATAAATGTTTGCATTGGCAGAATGACTGTGCACCGGGGGACACTGATCAAAGGCGAATGATGAAGGAACAACTGGAAATAATTTATTAAAGCAGTGAATGGGTTAGGAGCTGAAAGTGTGGCCAAGGTCCCGGAGGGGCAGTGGGATCAACTAGGCTGCTGTTGCTGACAGTCATCCTGGATACAATGGACCATGTCAACAACTTTCACTCTTTTAAACAAGAATTTACCAAAACTGCTGAGCAGCCTCCACCAGGGCACGGTATCAAAAACACAAATTAACAGCATAATGGAATCTTACTTAGCAAAACAGAAACTCACTAAATTAAAACAACATTGTCTGGGTAAATGATGCATTTCAGCCCCAGTGGTGCCCATCGGTCTCTAATACCCTCGCTCATATGGGGGGGGGCGCATTTCCTGTGATTCTTTAATTTCCTCCCTGAAACTCTCCAACTATTCACCTGTCTCCTTAAACTCTCTTTTAGCCAGCTCCCCTGACAGCTCCGTGAAATATGTTTTCGTGAAGTCCTGTGAGGTCTTATTGTGTTTAAAAAACACTGCGTTAAATCCAAGTTGTTTTTGTTGTCATTGTTGCCTATTGGCCTGAAATCTGACTTCTGTAGGTCTCTACCTGACTGTTGCTGCTTAACTCTGTCACAGCCATCGTCCTGCCACTGATTTGCTTTCCAATTTGATGTGGATTTGAGCCTCTCACTCTCTGTTCCATGACTGAAGTATGCCAATTGATATTTGTAAATTGCTTCTTTTGTAAAAGGACCCCTTTTGACAACAACTTAAAATATTTGTTCATGTATGATAAAATCCGCTATCTGCTCAATTATGTCACCAGGTGCTAATCTTGACATTTGACCTTGACTTCTTGCTCTCTCTCCTTTCCATTTTCTTCCAACCCTATATAACAGGATGTGTTTATCTCAAAGCTCACGCTGATCTGTCTTTTTCCTGGTCAAAATACGGCATGTTCTGTTCACTCCCAGCACTTCCAGTTTGCACTTCAGCGGCCCCACATCAACAAGTTTTCTCCCCTTCTTTCGGCAAGTCAGTTCTGGGCTCATTGGAGCCAGCAATTTATCTTTGTAATGGGTTACCTCCCCCCTTCCCCGCCCAACCCGTGCCCCACTTTGCTCTATAACCATTTCCAGCACAACAACCCTCTGTGATCTCTGCACTCGTTCAATCCTTGTTCCTCTCAAATATTGCTCACTCCCAGTGGACTCACTGTTAGAAGTGTGGTTTAAACTGTCTGGGTTCTAAACTCTGGAATCACTTCCTTATTTTCCCTATCTCAATTTTAAGACATTTGTTAATACAGGACACATCAAATCCATGAAAGTCTATTGTTTCCATGATATCTGTGCTGGCTCTACAATGTACTCCATCGAAAATCCTATCTCTTTGGGCTTACACAGTAATACCTCATGTGGCTTGGTGTCAAATTCCATTGGCTGTGAAGTACTTTGTGGAATAAATAATTGCATTAAAGGTGCTAGCCAACTGCGAGGCCGTTGATGTTTCAAAGCACAGCTCTCATGTTGTATATTCATCCCCACCACATGTCCTGAAAAATGACAAAATCAGAGTTTAATGCAGCAGCGGACAATTTATTGAGCTGTTACCCATTGAAAATTGCAATGGGTGGAAGGTTGGCAAATGGCGTGATGAAATTTGTGATGGTCGGGGCTAACACGGGAACGTTAGGAGTGGAGTCAGCCAACTTTGCATTGCCTCTTCAAATCCCATTTGAAATACAGATCTCATAGCAATGAAGGGGAACCAGGAGTATGAGGTAAAGACGCTGGGCTAGTGATTCAGAGACAATGCAGAGAAAGCTAAAGAAACTCAGCAGGTCTGGCATCATCTGTGGAATGAGAAACAAAGTTAACATTTTGAATCTGGGTGTGACTCCTCTTCAGACCATCACTTCTGCTTTCTCTCTCCACAGATCTGCTGAGTTTCCCCATCCTTCTCTGTGTTTGATTTCCAGCATTAACAGTATTTTGCTTTTTGTTTTGTAATCCAGAGACCCAAATTAAAGCTCAGGGAACATGGATGCAAAACCCACCGTTGGCAAGTGGTGGATTTTAAGTTCCTAAATCTAGTAATCGTAATCACAGTATCATTGATTATTGTAAAGCTCCGTCTGGTTCACTTAGACCTGAAATGTAACCTCACTTTCCCTCCCGAAAGGGTCAGAAAATGTGAGTGTTGAAACCTGCATTAGGCATAGAGCTTGTGGCCAAAGTTTTCTTTTGAATTTCCTCATCAGGCCCAATCTTCAAATCAGTGGGAAGAAATTGGGACAGTGCCCACACTGTTTTATGGCAAGATTACCTGTCAAACTATTTTGCTCTTGAGAGAACCTTGAATTTTCCAGATGAATTTTAAAATAGTTATGAAAAAGGACAGGCCTTGTCTATAATTGAAGTTTTAAACTAGGGCAAGGCCGATTGTGATGGCATTAGGCAGGAACATTCAGAAGTTGATTGGAGGAGGCTGTGTACAGGTAAAGTGACGTCTGGCAAGTGGGAAGCTTTCAAAAGAGAGATAACGAGAGTTCAGGGCCATCACGTTCCTGTTAGTGTAAAGGGTATTACTGGCAGGTGTAGGGAATCCCGGGAAACTACAGATATTGAGGCTCTGGTCATGAAAAAGAAGGAGGCATATATCAGGCAGCTCAGACCAAGTGAATCCCTAGAGGAGTGTAGGGGGTGTAGGAGTACACATAAGAGGGCAAAAAGGGGATATGAGATAGCTTTGGAATATAAAATGAAGGAGAACCCAAAGGGCTTCTACAAGTATATAAAGGGTATATAAAGAGAACGAGGAAGAGAATAGTGCCCCTTAACGACCAATGAAGTCATCGATGTGTGGAACCACAGGAAATGGATGAGATCCTAACAGAAAGAAAAACCGAAAGAACTGTGGATGCTATAAATCAGGAACAGAAGCAGCAGCTGATGGAAAAGCTCCGCAGGTCGGGCAGCATCTGTGAAGAAAAGCTTAGAGTTAATGTTTCGGGTCCAGTTCTGAAGAAGAGTCACCGGACCCGAAACCTTACCTCTGATTTTTCTTTCTTCACAGGTGCTGCCCGACCTGCTGAGCTTTTCCAGCAACTTCTGTTTTTGTTTGAGATCCTAACGAATATTTGTTGCCAGTATTTATCATGAAGAAAGACATGGAAGCCGAGACAAATACAACATTTAAAAGGCATTTGGACAGGTACATGGATAGGAAGGGTTTAGGGGGATATAGGGCAAACACAAGCAAATGGGACTAGTACAGTTGAAGAAACCTGGTCAGCATGGATGAGTTGAGCTAAAGGGTCTGTTTCTGTGCTGTTTGACTCTATGACTCTTTCTGGTTGGGCCTTACCTGGAACAGTTCTGTTGTGTCCAGTCCTACACCCTGGGGAGATGTTTGCATTTCTCTGATTCCGGGTTTTTGTGCACTGTCAGTTTAAACACCCGACCATTGCTGGCTGTGACCTCAGGTTCCTGAGACCATGAGACTACAAGATGAAGGAGCAGAAGTAGGCCATTCAGCCCATTGAGTTTGTTCTGTCATTTAATGTTGGCCTGATCATCCTCAACTCCACTTTCCTGCCTTTTCCCTATAACCCTTAATTCCCTTCCTTATTAAAAATCTGTCTATTTCAGCCTTGTATATACCTAATGACCCAGCCATGACAGCCCTCTGTGGTAAAGAATTCCACAGATCCACTCTTCTCTGAGAGAAGAAATTCTTCCTCATCTCTGTCTTAAAAACATGACCCCTTATTCTGAGATGATGCTCCTGGTCTGAGACCCTCCTGCGGGAGAAACACCTTTTCCACATGTACTCCCTCAAGAATTTTACATATTTCAATACAGTCTCCCCTCATTCTTCTAAACTCCCTACTCATCCTGTCCTTTGAAGAAAATCTCTCCGTATACAGGATCAAGCTAATGAACTGTCTCTGCACTGTCTCCAAAGCCAACATATTCTTTCCTTGGATGCTGATCACAATATTCCAACTGTGGTCTGACTCGTCCCTCAAAAAGTTGTAGCAAAACTTCTCTCTATTGATACTCCTTTCTGTTTGAAATGAAGGCCAACATTTTGTTTGTCTTCCTTGCCACCTGATGAATTTGGATGCTAGCTTTTTGTGATTCATGCATAAGGAAGTCCCTCTACGCTGCAGCTTTCTGTACTCTTTCTCCATTTAAATAATATTCAGCTCCTCTACTCTTCCTGCCAAAGTACATAACCTCATATTTTTCCACATTGTATTCTATCTGCCAAGTATTTGTTCATTTGCATAACCTGTCTCTGTTCCGCTGCAGACTCCTGACATCATTCTCACTACTTGTCTTTGTTTCTTTCTCTGTGTTATATGCAAACCTGGTGGTGGAACATTCAGTTCTGCCGGCCAAATCACTTAAATATATCGTAAATAATTGTGGCCCCAGTGCTGATCCCTGTGGCGCTCCACTCGTTACAAGTTGCCATCCTGAAAATGCCAGCATTATTCCATCTCTCTGTTGTCTATTAGCCAGCCAGTCCTCCATCAATGCTAGTGTACTACTCCAACCCCATGTAAATTGCCTTACACGAGGTATCTTATTAACTGCCTTTTTAGAAATCCAAACATATTACATCTATAGGTTCTCCATTATCTACCCCGCTTGTTTTCTCTTAGAAGAATTCTAATAAAGTTGTCAGCCTGACTTCCTCTTCATGAAGCCATGCTGATATTGCTTGATCATAGTATGTATTTCTACATGCTCTGCTATTACATCCTTTAAAGTAGACTCTGACTTACCCCCAATAACGGTTATTAAGCTAATTAGCCTAAAGTTATCAGTTTTCTGTTTCCCTTCCTTTTTGAATAAGGGTGGCAGTTTTCCAGTCCCCCCAGGACTTTTCCAGAATCTAAGGATTCTTGGATGATTGCTGCCTCTATCTCATTGTTATTTCCTTTAATATCCTGGGATACAGCCTATCAGGTCCAGGGAGCATATTGGCCTTTACCTCTACGGGGCTTCCCAAGTTCCTATTCTCTAGTGACAGTTAGTGTCTTTATTTCCTCTCCCCATTATTCCGATTGATTATTTAGTGCTATTTTTTGGAATGTTATTAGTGTGTTCTCCTGCAAAGACGTGAAAACCGATGTTCGGATTTCTCTCCCGAAACCTCGCTGCCTCTTCCCTCCTTTCAACGATTCCCTAAAATGCGCCTCACTGACCATGCCTTTCTCACATGACCTAATATCTTCTTATGTGGCTTGAGTCATTTTCTTTAAGGCTCCTATGAAGCAACTTGGAACAATTTTAATTATGTTAGAGGCACAATAGAAATGTGCAGTAGTTGGAGCAAGGGCCAGGTGGATCTTATTCACTATGAGTTCCTCGATTGGGTTGATAACCTGGGCCAATCAAGGCACCCTGGCTGACAGATATAAAAAGGAGTGTCAGAGGGTGTCCTTACTCTAGGGACTGGCTCAGAGCCTATGTAATGCACACTTGAAAATAAAGGGTGAGTTAGTGACAAGGTACTGGCCTCTGTGCAGTAATTTTAAAATGTAAGATTTCAGGGAAGAAATCCCAGGACTTTGGTCTAATGAAGGAAATTCCATGTCAGGATGGTGAGTGGTTTGGAGGGGAACTTTCAGGGGCCTGGTGCTGCCATGTATCTGCTGTCCTTGTCCTTCTAGATGGAAGTGGTTGTGGGTTTGGAAGATGCTGTCTGAGGATCTTTGGTGAATTTCTGTGGTGCATCTGATATGTAGTACACACTGCTGTGACTGAGCATCGGTGGTGGGGGGAGTGAGGGGAGGTGATGGCCTAGTGCTTTTATCGCTGAACTGTTAATCTGGAGACCCAGATAACATTCTGGTGACCTGGGTTTGAATCCTGCCATGGCAGATGGTGGAATTTGAATTCAATAACAATCTGGAATTAAGAATCTAATGATGACCATGAATCCATTACTGATTGTCAGGAAAAGCCAATCTGGTTCACTAATAGGGAAGGAAACTGCTGTCCTTACCTGGTCTGGCCTACATGTGACTCCAGACCCAAAGCAATGTGGTTGACTCTGAACTGCCTGCTGGGCAGTTAGGGATGGGGAATAAACATTGGCCCTGCTGACAATGCCCTCATCTCCTGAAACAATAAAGGAATGTTTAAATCTTATTTCAGAGTAAATTGAGAAAACAAATTGAAAGTGATGAGACATATATATCTGATATAACCAAGCTGGAAGCCACACACATTCACACAGACCCAAAGCAGTAAGAACACACTGAGACAAAAATAGTGAGTACGGGCAGATAGAAGCTTTCAAGCCAGTTCCCAAGGGTTAATAGGAGTCCGAAGCAAATCCTGGCCTTGTTGGTGATGCCCATATCCCATGAAAGAACATGCTTTGTAAATGCTGTGATTAATGTGGAGGAGATTAAGAAACTGACAGAACAGGGTTTAGAAGGGATTCCTTGGCACTTGTTAACAGAAAAGATTATGAACAGGGAAACAAACTTGCTTTGAAGAAATGATGCCTGATTTGTTCTGTTAGTCAAGAACATGCAATTAGCCACACAGGGCAGTGAGACCAGTTGCATGGAAATGAACAAAAGCAGACAGCTTGGTAGTGAGGGGTGAAAGGGTACAGGAAGTGATGTTCACTACAAAGTCTTGAAACTATTAATAGCAGGCTTTAAATCAGAACCACAGGCAGGAGAGCTGTGACTAAAGATTCAGAGGGAGACTGAAACTAGCCTCAATTTGAAAATCCCACAGCGAAGTCACTGCTTAATAAAACTGTGAACCAAATAACAACTTAATTCCTGACAGCTGTCAAATCCTTATCTCAGAATATTGGTGAACTTTTCACTGGGTTGGGAAAGGACCGTGTGGGGGAATCAGCAATAGCCAGTAAAACTGAAATGACATGGGGCTGATGGATCTGGTGATCGAGTTTACAGACCCAGGGGATTGTTCATTCTTTTCAATGTTGCACTGTTCGTGATGTAAACACTTTCATTAGTTTGTACCTTCTCCCGTCTGTAGTATAAGGTGTGAAGTCTGACTGTGTCTAATGCTAATGTGACATTTTATACACTGCTTCAGAGAGTGATGCTGGGTCACTTGATCTTGCTAGCTTTCATGGCAGGCTGGAGCTGCAGTAGGATGTTTCTTAAATACACAGAATGCTTTCCTTACCTCAGCAGACTCTCTAAATATTCTTTAGACCAAGACTATTAGAGACCATACTGAGATTTCTCTCATCTCTCCATGGAACAGAAGTTCCCCTCACTGATGGTATCATTCCAATAAATCTGATCCATGGATTTACATAAGAGAGGTTGTGCAGAAACAGGCCATTCAGCCCAAAATATACCTGATGTTTACACCCCACTGAAGTCTTGTCATGTTTTTCCACTTCTAAATCTAACATCATTTTCCTCATACTTGTTCAGCTCCCTTTAAAAATGTCTATGCTAATCACTTCAACTACTCCTCAAGGTAACAATTCCATATCGTCTCTGTAAGGCCATAAAATGAAGGAGCAGAAATAGACAATTCAGCCCATTAAGAATGCTCTACCTGTTATTGAGATCATCGGCTGACCTGTTAATCCTCAACACCACATTCCTGCCTTGTCCCTATAACCCTTGATTCCCCCATATTGATTGAAAATCTGTCTGTCTCAGCCTCAAACACACTCATGGACCCAGCCAGAACAGCTCTCTGTGGTAAAGGATTCCACAGATTCATTACCCTCTGTGAGAAGACATTCCTCCTCACCTCTGCGTTAAATGTGTGATCCTTTATTCTGAGATGTTGCCCTCTGGTCCTAGGCTCTATCACAAGGGGAGACAGCCTTTCCACATTTACCCTGCCAAGCCCCTAGGAATTGGGACATCTTTCAATAACATCGCCCTTCATTTCTCTAAACGCCAATGGGCTGATGTCCAACCTACTTGGCCTCTCCTTGTAAGAGAATCCCTCCAAACCTAGAAATAACCTATTGGACTTTCTCTGCACTGCATTCAATGCCAGTTTATCTTTCCTTAGATAAGGGACTGAAACCATGCACAGTGTTCCAGCTGTGCTCTAATGCCACAGAGTATTTCTTCTGAAGTTTGTGTAAAGCCTCTAAATCCTCCTTGCATTGAAGAACCGTGCCCGCAACCATGTACTCCCACTGGGGTGTAACCAGTAATGTTACGGTTTATAATAATTCCCTAGCTGGCGTCCTTTGGTGCTCTGCTGAGAAAGTCCACAAACTCGTCGGCCTTTTCACCAGTGTCTCACCTGTACTGAAAACACATCACAGGTACGTGCACAGCAGTCCCGTTCATTTCTAACTGCTCCTCCTCTTCCTCTCTCTATCGAGCAGAATGTATCATTTCACTCTTCCTTGTTCATCATTTCATCTGCAACCATTTCATTTTGGTCATTTTAATAAAACTCTCCAAGACCCCAAGCCATAAATAACATCTGTTATAGTCTCCTCACTGATCATTCATGTTGCTTTTCTGACATCTCAATACATAAAACGCACACATTTCTCAACATTTAATGTCGCAGTTTAGAAACCTAATGCCCAGTGGATGTGAATGTGACTTTTCATTATATTTTATGGAGTGATATTGATAACACTATTGGGAGTTACACTGGGTGGGGTTGTGGGTTAGAGACTGTAACACCATCACACTTGACAACATTGCCATGTTTACGTCCTCTTGGCTTAGGCCTGAGGTATAAACTTGTTGCTGATTACCCGCTATCCTCTTAACACTATCAGATTTCCACTCTGTTGTGTGTGTGAATCCCTTCCAGAGGATATGTTCCCTTTCCTGGACATAGTACAGAACAGCAAATAGTAGGTAGGTTGGCCACAGTGAAGCACTCTTATTGACTGGTTGATTGATTGTTGTCACATGCACCGAGATACAGTGAAAAGTATTGCTTGGTGTGCTCTACAGGCAGATCGTACCATATAGAGTACATTAAGGGGTAGCAGAACAAGGTGCAGAATACAGTGTTACAGCTGCAGAGATGGTGCAGAGAGAGAGAGAGAGAGAGAGAGAGAGAGCGCAACATTACCATTTGAGAGAGTTTGGTAACAGCGGGAGAAAAGCTGTTCTTGCATCTGTTTGTACGTTTATTCAAACTTCTGTATCTTTCTGCCCAATGGACGAGGGTGGGAGAGAGTATACGCAGGGTGGGGCGAGGTCTTTGGCTGCTTTCCCGAGGCAGTGGGAAGTATAGACAGAGCCATTGAATAGGAGACTGGTTTGCATGATGGACTGGACGGTGTTCACAACTCGCTGTATTTTATGGTCTTTGGCCATGCAGCTACCAACCTATGCTGTGATGCACTTGGACGGGATGCTTTCTATGGTGCAGCTATAAAACGCTTGTGGACGTGCAGAATTTCCCTAGTCACCTGGGGAAGCAAAGATGCCCTTTTCGTTAAACCATCCTCTGGGACTCACCAGCAACTGAGCTCCTTGACTGGCCAATTGAAGGGTCTCAACACACCCGGTACGCTCACATACGCGGTACGCTCACATACGCGGTACACACTCAAACATACATGCACAACACATTCAGACACACAATGCACACAAATACACAACATGCTCAAATGCATACTCAAATACACAACAGTCACATTCAAACACACAGCAATCATGCATGTAACAACACTCAATACATAACATACTTAAATACACAATATACACACACACAACATATATGCACACGCACACCCAAACATATGTACTCAAACTCACACACATGCAAACTCACAAACACTCAAACACACACACTCACACATACCCAAACACTCATACACTCGGACACAGACATGCAAACTCACAAACACACACATACGCACACTCAAAACATACTCAAAGACACATATCCTTGCATATACACACGAAGGACGCCAGTGTCATTGAGAGCTGAGTGATGTTCAAATTAAGCACTCCTCTAAACATATCTGAAGTCTCCCAGACAATTGGTCCCTAGTTCACACAGACTCTGCATTTGTATGAATGACTCCTCTACAGTGTGTGTCTTTCCTGTTATTGCTGCCCTCACCTTTTCTCTTCTGGTAAAGTTGCAGAGTAGCAGATTTCATTTCCTCCAAAGTCTGTTTTCACTGCTTAGACGCAATGACTCCAGCCAGCTTCTTAAATCTGGATTTAATCTGTAGGGTATTGTTTAGCTGAGCTTCCTGTGTCAGGGAGAGTAAGGGAAGCTGGTTTAGGAGCAACGGGAGTTTCTTCATATCCCTGATCAGTGAAGTAATGGCCGGGCTATGGCATGTTCTGAAGTTTTGTATTTGAATTGAGATGATGATAGGTTTGAAAATTGGTATAAGATTTGTGAATGTTTTCTCAGTAACAGTTTCACACTTACTAAATAATGAAATATGAAATATGCATCAAGTTGTTTTTCCAATTTTTATCCTGAGGAATAAACTTCTGTTGTAGTTTTTTTAAAACTCAGGAAGTGGGAGCTGTGACCAGAAGCAAAGAAATCTTGAGAACCCTGATGTTAATGAGTCAAATATATGGCCTGTGGGAAATGACCTGGATGTTAACTGATCTCTGCAAATACTGTAGATTGGAAAATACTTGGAATAAAAGCCAGCACACTGACACCACTCTGTTTTATTTTGTGTTTACTTACAGGATGAGGGTGTAACTGGGCTGGGCCAGTATTTATTGCACACCTCTGGCTGTGGCTGAGAGTCAACCACATTGCTGTGAGTCTGAAGTCACATGTAGGCCAGACCAGGACAGGATAGCAAACTTCCTTCCCCTGAAGTACATGAGTGACCCAGATGGGTTTTTCCAACAATCAGTAGTCAACATTTTGGCAACACGGTGGTTAGCGCTGCTGCCTCACAGCCCCAGGGACCAGGTTCAATCTCAGCCTCCGGCCACTGTGTGTGGAGTTTGCACATTCTCCCTGTGTCTGCGCGGGTTTCCTCCACTCTTCAGTTTCTTCCCACAGTCCAAAGAGGTGCAGGCTAAGTGGATCGGTCATGCTAAATTTCCCATAGTGTTCAGGGATGTGGAGATTAGGGATTAGACCTGGGCAGGATGCTCTGTATGTCAGTGTGGACTTGTTGGGCCAAAGGGCCTGTCCCCACACTGTAGGGATTCTATAATTAGAGTCTTAATTCCAGATTTGAATCAAATTCAAATTTCACCGTCTGCCATGGCAGGATTTGAACTCAGGGCCTGAGAATATTACCTGCGTTCATAGTTCAGCAATCACACCAGAAGGCCATCACCTCCCCATTGTCAGGCAGCTTCCATGGAGAGAGGAACAGTCACTTGTCTGAATTATTAACTACAATTCTGGTTACCAATACCAATACAAGGATATAGAGACCCTGGGTGCATAAGAGATTTACAAGTAATCTGGGGGGAGGGGTGTGTATTTACCAGGAGAGGATACTGTCTGGGGCTCCCTCCTCTTGAAATGTGAAGACTGGGAGTGATTTAATGAAGGTCTTTAAAATGATGAAAGGTGTAGGCAAGGGGAGAAACTCTTCTTGAGGGGAAGAGTGACACAAGAGGTCATCAGTTTAAGACCACTACCACGAAATCCAATCAGGAATTCTGATAAAAACCTATCTTGACCCAGAGAGGGATGGGAGTGTGGAAAACACCCCCAGTGGAGAATGTATTGGGGGGGGGGGTGTCAGTACAGTGATGGGAGAAGCACATGAAAGGATCCAAAGGAGATGTAAACAGGATGGGAGGAAGAGTGGGTGGGGACAATGGAATAAACTGTTGCAAAGTCATATTACTCAGAGGGCCATGAATCTTTGAATTCTGTCCCACATAGGGCTGTGGAAGTTCAGCGTTTGTGTCTGCTTAAGGTTGAGATTGATTGATTAATTTCTGATTGGCAGTGCTCTGCAAGATTATGGGGATGGAGTGGTTAAAGCCCATTAAAGTGTTAGATCAACCATGATTGAAATAACTCCATCCCGTCTCCAAGTCCCTTTTATTCACACAGGGGGAGACCTTCATACTGATCCAGCTCCCTCAGAGCCAGCTCTCAGAGTGAGCAGAATCCCTGACACTCCTGTTTATATCAGTCAGCCAGGGCTCCCTGGTCGGACTAGTTTAACAGCCCCAATCAGGGAACTCCTGTTCACTCAGGTCCAGCTGGCTGACCTCGTTACAATCAGTACATTGATCCCTTTGAAGGGTGGGGCAGATTTGATTGGCTGAATGGCCTACTCCTGTTCCTATGGCCCTAAATCCTTTCAAAATCAAATGGATGAGTGAGCTGTTGCATGAGGAATGCTTGAGTGGAACAGACTGGAACAGGAACAGCATGAGTTTAGGAGAATGAAATAAAATTCTTCAAGAGGTGACAGGAGAAATGTTGCAAAACAGCTGTGGCTTGATGCAGAGTGTTGAACACTGAGAAGTCTGGTCAGCATGAAAAAGTTGGGTGGAAGACCACAAGACCAAAAGACACAGGAGTGGAAGTAAGGCCATTTGGCCCATCGAGTATACGCTGTCATTAAATCATGGCTGATGTGCATTTCAACTCCACTTCCCTGCACTCTCCCCGTAGCCCTTGATTCCTTGTGAGATCAAGAATTTATCAATCCCTGCCTTGAAGACATCTAACGTCCTGGCCTCCACTGCGCTCCGTGGCAATTAATTCCACAAGCCCACCACTCTCTGGCTGAAGAAATGTCTCCTCACTTCCATTTTAAATTTACCCTCTCTAATTTTAAGACTGTGCCCACGGGTCCTAGTCTCCCCACCTAACGGAAACAACTTCCTAGTGTCCACCCTTTCTAAGCCATACATTATCTTGTAAGTTTCTATTAGATCTCCCCTCAACCTTCTAAACTCTAATGAGTACAATCCCAGGATCCTTAGCCGTTCATCATACGTTAAACCTACCATTCCAGGGATCATCCATGAGAATCTCCGCTGGACACGCTCCAGCGCCAGTATGTCCTTCCTGAGGTGTGGGGCCCAAAATTGGACACAGTATTCTAAATGGGGCCTAACTAGAGCCTTATAAAGCCTCAGAAGCACATCACTGCTTTTATATTCCAACCCTGTTGAGATAAATGATAACATTACATTTGCTTTCTTAATCACGGACTCTACCTGCATGTTAACCTTTCGGGAAGGGTCTGCCTCTGTGCTGTGTCACTCTATGATTGTACAAACTCTAACTTGCAGCACATACATGTTAATGAGGATGGTTATTAAAAACACATTGCATTTCTTAGCCAAAATATCAACCACATAATGAAACATTTCTTACGTTAAATGAGATAAAAACAGGACTGATGACATGATCACAAATATTCTTTTATTCATGTTCAATGTAATCAGATCAAGGCAGTCATTATTTTCCATGAAGGTGAAGGAAAGCACTTCTGTATGCATTTCTATAGCGCCTGCACTGTACAAAGCGTTGGTAAGATCACATTGGGAATGGGATAGTAGGAACTGCAGATGCTGGAGTCAGAGATAACAAGGTGTGGAGCTGGAGGAACACAGCAGGCCAGGCAGCATCAGAGGAGCAGGAAAACTGATGTTTTGGATCTGGACCCTTTTTCAGAAAAGTACAGAAAAATACCGTGACAGTTTCTATAATGGCTGTAACAAGGTCAGCCAGGTGGACCTGATAGAATATGAGTCTCCTGATTGGGGCTGTTAACCTGGCCCAATCAGGGAACACTGGCTGACAGACAGAAACAGGAGTGATAGGGGTTCTGCTGTTTCTGTGCTATATGACTGTGTAACTCTGTACATGCAAGTAAAGGGTCATTTGGTGATGGGATACCGGCCCCTTTTTTGAGTTTCACTCCCCTTATTTAAGGAAAGATATCAATTTATTGGAGGCAGTTCACAGAAGATTAACGAGGATGATTCCTGGTATGAAGGGATTGTCTTATGAGGAAAGGCTAAACAGGTTGGTATTAGTTAGGTCAGAGAATAAAGACTGCAGATGCTGGAATCCAGGGTAGACAAACAGGAGGCTAGAAGAACACGGCAGGAGAGGGCAGCATCTGGAGGAAATTAGCAGTCAACGTTTCAGGGATTTCCCGTCTCCAGGACTGGAAGGAGGGTAATACCCAAAACGTTGACTGTTCCTTTCGTCCAGATGCTGCATCTCCTGCTGAGTTCTTCCAGCCTCCTGTTTGTGTGCCTGGCATTCGGTAGGTGCTTCCTTTAGAACCAGGAATTATATGCCAGGTAGAGAAATGGTAAAAGTGAACAAAATAATTTATTGTCGATGGTGACACCCCCACAGCTGGGTTCTACTCTGGACTGATACACCGTCCCTCCAAGGTCACCTGACCATCTCTCTTAAAGGGGCAGCACCCCTATTACCTCCTCACTGCAGTTTAGAAGAATGAGGCGATCTCGCTGAAACATATTGGATTCTTAAGGGGCTTGACAGAGTAAATGCTGAGAGGATGTTTCTCCCTCATAGGAGAGCCTAGGATCAGAGGGCATAGTCTCAGAATAAAGGGGCTCCAATTTAAGACTGGGTTGAGGGGGAATTTCCTCTCTCAGAGGGTTGAGTTTTTGGAACACCTTGCCACAGAGAGCTGTGGGGCAGAGTAGTTGCGTTTATTTAAGGCTGAGAGAGATTCTTGATCAGTCGGGAATCACAGGTCACAGGAAAAGGGTAGGAAAGTGAACGTGAGGAATGTTGGAGCAGCTATGATCTTACTGAATGGCCCAGCGGGCCTGAGGGGCCAAATGGCCTGCTCCTGTTCCTTTTTGTTATGGTCTTAGCCTGTCCCAGTGTGTTTTACTGACAATGGAATAGTTTTTGTGGTCAATTTTTACACAGGAAAATCCCAGAAACAACAAGACTGACCTAGCGATCATACCTGGTGATGTGCCTTGACGATTTCTCTTGGTATCCTGGCCAAGTTCCCTCCGTCAACAACAGAACAGAGAAAAACTACATCAGCATTTCTTTCATTTGCTGACTCTGGACATTGCTGTTTTGCAATTCTATTGCAGTGGTCACATTTCAGGATAAATAAAATGTCATCTAAAACCCCTAGAGTGTGAAAGCAGACCATTCGGCCCATTGAACCTACACTGACCGAAGAGCATCCCATCTAGACCCACTCCCTACCCTGCCCTCCCTTCCCTCAGGCTGCACTGATGTGCTATAGAAATGCTATAGAAAAATTCTTTAATGTTCCCCTTTGGAGAGGCAACGTCTATCAAACATAATTCAATAACATTACAAATTTATATAGTGCCTTTAGTATCATAAAATGTCCCCAGAGCCTTCTTGGTAGTAAATGCTAAACAAGATTTCTCATTGAGACACATCAGAAAATATCAAGTAGGTGACCAATCAACTGTGATCCAAGGAGCAGATTTTAAAGTGTGATTTAAAGGAGGAAGAGAGGCCGACAGAGATATGGATACATGCCAGAGCTTAAGGCCCAGGCTGCTGAAAGCGTGGAGCCCGGTAATGAGTGAAGAGCATATGGTCACTGAGGCCGAAGGGGGTCTCACTTGATCTCGGTCTGAAGTAAAGGCCTCATTCCCACTCAATTCACACCCTGTACTATACCAGAATTAGAGTGAGATTCCAGCTTCCTTCGGCGCCACATGGTGGTGGATATGTGAACAGCAACTGGAGAGGTTCTAGAACTGCGTCAGTGATAATGGGAACTGCAGATGCTGGAGAATCCAAGATAATAAAGTGTGAAACTGGATGAACACAGCAGGCCCAGCAGCATCTCAGGAGCACAAAAGCTGAAGTTTTGGGCCTAGACCCTTCATCAGAGAGGGGGATGGGGTGAGGGTTCTGGAATAAATAGGGAGAGAGGGGGAGGCGGACCGAAGATGGAGAGAAAAGAAGATAGGTGGAGAGGACAGTATAGGTGGGGAGGTAGGGAGGGGATAGGTCAGTCCAGGGAAGACGCACAGGTCAAGGAGGTGGGATGAGGTTAGTAGGTAGGAGATGGAGGTGCGGCTTGGGGTGGGAGGAAGGGATGGGTGAGAGGAAGAACAGGTTAGGGAGGCAGAGACAGGTTGGACTGGTTTTGGGATGCAGTGGGTGGAGGGGACGAACTGGGCTGGTTGTGTGATGCAGTGGGGGGAGGGGACGAACTGGGCTGGTTTTGGGATGCGGTGGGGGAAGGGGAGATTTTGAAGCTGGTGAAGTCCACATTGATACCATTGGGCTGCAGGGTTCCCAAGCGGAATATGAGTTGCTGTTCCTGCAACCTTCGGGTGGCATCATTGTGGCACTGCAGGAGGCCCAAGATGGACATGTCATCTAAAGAATGGGAGGGGGAGTGGAAATGGTTTGTGACTGGGAGGTGCAGTTGTTTATTGCGAACCGAGCAGAGGTGTTCTGCAAAGCGGTCCCCAAGCCTCCGCTTGGTTTCCCCAATGTAGAGGAAGCCACACCGAGTACAATGGATACAGTATACCACATTGGCAGATGTGCAGGTGGACCTCTGCTTAATATGGAAAGTCATCTTGGGACCTGGGATAGGGGTGAGGGAGGAGGTGTGGGGGCAAATGTAACACTTCTTGCGGTTGCAGGGGAAGGTACCGGGTGTGGTGGGGTTGGAGGGCAGTGTGGAGCGAACAAGGGAGTCACGGAGAGAGTGGTCTCTCTGGAAAGCAGACAGGGGTGGGGATGGAAAAATGTCTTGGGTGGTGGGTTCGGATTGTAGATGGCGGAAGTGTTGGAGGATGATGCGTTGTATCCGGAGGTTGGTGGGGTGGTGTGTAAGAACGAGTGGGCTCCTCTTTGGGCGGTTGTGGCGGGGGCAGGTGTGAGGGATGTGTTGCGGGAAATACGGGAGACGCGGTCAAGGGCGTTCTTGACCACTTTGGGGGGAATGTTGCGGTCCTTGAAGAACTTGGACATCTGGGATGTGCGGGAGTGGAATGCCTCATCATGGGAGCAGATGCGGCGGAGGCAGAGGAATTGGGAATAGGGGTTGAGGGTGGGTGGGAGGAGGTGTATTCTGGGTAGCTGTGGGAGTCGGTGGGCCTGAAATGGACATCAGTTACAAGCTGGTTGCCTGAGATGGAGACTGAGAGGTCCAGGAAGGTGAGGGATGTGCTAGAGATGGCCCAGGTGAACTGAAGGTTGGGGTGGAAGGTGTTCGTGAAGTGGATGAACTGTTCGAGCTCCTCTAGGGAGCAAGACGCGGAGCCGATACAGTCATCAATGTAACGGAGGAAGAGGTGGGGTTTGGGGCCTGTGTAGGTGCGGAAGAGGGACTGTTCCACGTAACCTACAAAGAGGCAGGCATAGCTGGGGCCCATGCGGGAGCCCATGGCCACCCCCTTTGTCTGTAGGAACTGGGAGGAATCGAAAGAGAAGTTGTTGAGGGTGAGGTCGAGTTCGAGTTCGGCTAGGCGGACGAGGGTGTCAGTGGAGGGGGACTGGTTGGGCCTGCGGGACAGGAAGAAGCGGAGGGCCTTGAGGCCATCTGCTTGCAGAATACAGGTGTATAGGACTGGACGTCCATGGTGAAAATGAGGTGATGGGGGCCAGGGAATTGGAAGTTCTGGAGGAGGTGGAGGGTGTGGGTGGTGTCACCGACATAGGTGGGGAGTTCCTGGACCAAAGGGGAGAAAATGGAGTCCAGATAGGTGGAGATGAGTTCGGTGGGGCAGGAGCAGGCTGAGACGATGGGTCGACCAGGGCAGGCAGGTTTGTGGATTTTGGGAAGGAGATAGAAACGGGCGGTGCAGGGTTGGGGAACAATGAGGTTGGAGGCTGTGGGTGGGAGGTCCCCTGAGGTGATGAGGTCATGAATGGTGTTGGAGATGATGGTTTGGTGCTCGGGGGTGGGGTCATGATTGAGGGGGCGGTAGGAGGTGGTGTCGGAGAGTTGGTGTTTTGCCTTAACGATGTAGAGGTCAGTGTGCCATACTACCACTGCGCCACCCTTGTCTGCGGGTTTGATGGTGACGTTGGGGTTGGGGTGTTCTTCCTCTCACCCATCCCTTCCTCCCACCCCAAGCCGCACCCCCAGCTACCTACTAACCTCATCCCACCTCCTTGACCTGTCCGTCTTCCCTGGACTGACCTATCCCCTCCCTACCTCCCCACCTACACCCTCTCCACCTATCTTCTTTGCTCTCCATCTTCGGTCCGCCTCCCCCTCTCTCCCTATTTATTCCAGTTCCCTCTCCCCATCCCCCTCTCTGATGAAGGGTCTAGGCCCGAAACGTCAGCTTTTGTGCTCCTGAGATGCTGCTTGGCCTGCTGTGTTCATCCAGCTCCACACTTTGTTATCTCGGATTCTCCAGCATCTGCAGCTCCTACTCTCTCAATCTTGACATTGACTCAATCCCAGTCACGCTGTCACTGTGTTAATGTTGGATTTAAATTCATATTTTCATTGTTTTCTAGAACATATTAAACAATGTCAGGATGTCCCACAGCCTGATACAGTCAATGACAATGGTCTTTTCTGGAGCATCGTTGTAGTGTAGGAAACGCAGCACACAACTTGTGAATAGCAAGTTTCCGTGAATTTCAACATCAAATTGCTTAAATCATTTGTTTAATGGGGTGAATAGTCACCTCAAGCACAGGGAGAATCTGCAAATTTTATTTGAAAAAATGTCACAGCATCTTTTACATTCATATCGTAGGGTAGTTAGGGCCTCTGATTAATGGCTCATTCAGAAGTCTGCATCTCTGGCAGTGTAATTCTCCTGCGTTCTCTCAGACAGTGCAGCACCCTGTCAGTACTAATCTAACATCAGAGCCTCCTCCAGTAGCACCTTCCAAACCCATGACCACTTCCATCTAGAAGGACAACGGCAGCAGATACATGGGAACACCACCCCCTGCAAGCTCCCCTCCGAGTCACTAACCATCCTAATTTGAAAATGTATCACCGTTCCTTCACTGTAACTAGGTTAAAATCATAAACTCATCCCCTATAGGCCCTTTGGCCTACCAAACCTGTGTTGACAAAATCTTCACTAAATCTATACCAGTCCCACTAGACCTGTACCTCTGATAAAGGGTCTAGGCACAAAAGGTCAGCTTTTGTGCTCCTGAGATGCTGCTTGGCCTGCTGTGTTCATCCAGCTTCACACTTTGTTATCTCGGATTCTCCAGCATCTGCAGTTCCCATTATCACAGACCTGTACCCTTTCATGTTATGACACCTCGAGTGCTCATCCAATTAATTTTTAAAGGTTGTAGGTTTCCCAGCTCCATTCCCTTCCCAGGCCATGCATCCACACCCCCACTACCCTGTGGGTGAAAATATGCTCAAATCCCCTCTAACCCTCCTGCCTGTCACCTTAAAAGTGTTCCCCTTCATTACTGACCATTCAGGGAAGAGAACAGCTGCTTTCTATCCACCCTGTCCATGCCCCTCATTGTGTTATACCCCTCTATCAAGTTCTCCCCTCAGCCCTCTCTGCTCCGAAGGAAACAGCCCGAGCTTCCCCTCCATCACTGAAATGCTCCATCCCAGGCCTGGATCCTGGTGAATCTCCTCACCATCCCCTTCCTGTGAGGTGATCAAAACTGCACACAATGCTCCAACTGGGGCCTGAGTAAAGTTCTGTACAGCTCTAAAATAATCACCCTGCTCTTACAGTCTATACAACAAGGCAAGGGTCCCCAATGACTGCTATATTAACTCGCCCTGCTGCCTTCAGGGATCTGTGGACGATCAGTCAGACACATTAGGGACATTGAAGTGACTCTCGGACTGGCACATGGATGACAGCAAAATGGACGGTATGCAGGGTCGTATGATCTTAGAGTAGGATAATAGGTCGGATAATAGTGGGCCGAAGGGCCTGTACTGTGCTGTGCTGTTCTATGTTCTATCCCCCCGAGCTTCCCAGTGTCCTGCCATTCATTGAGTATTCCCTTGTCTTGTTCCTTTTTCCAAAGTGCATTACCATCACATAATTATCAGGATTAATTTCCATCTGGCAATGATTTATCTGTCTGACCAATCTGTCACCTAGCAACTTCCTCCTCACTGTCACCCACCCGGCCAATCTTTGTGTCATTCTCAAACTTGTCGGTCACCGACCAATCTCATCGACATCATTTGTGACCATCACAAACAATGCACGCCCCAGCACTGATCCCCGTGGTACACCACTGCACAACGGGCTCCTGTCACACACACGGCTTTCTACCCCCACCCCCTGTCTCCTGTCGCTGAACCAAATTTGGATGCAACTTGCCAAGTTAACCCAGATCCCATAAAGCTTTACTTTCTTCATTAGTTTCCCATGTGGGACCTTGTCAAAGGCTTTGCTGAAATCCACATAAACTACATCAACGATGCTACATACATAGTGACACTCGGTCACCTCTTCAAGAAATCCAATCAAATTTGTTAGGTGTGACTTCCCTCTGTGAAAGCCGTGTTGACTATTCCTGATCAAACCTTACCTGTCCAGGTGGAGATCAATTCCCTCCTTCAGAATCTTCTCTGATAGTTTCCCTAGAACTGGTGTGAGATTCACTGGTCTATAATTTGTTGGTTTATCTCTGCCACCATTCTTGAAAATTGGAACCACATTAGCTGTCCTCCAGTCCTTTCTTGTGGTCAGACAGGAATTAAATAAACATTTTGGGTCAAAGCCCCTGTAACTTCCTTCAACAGCCTGGGATTGAACTCACCCAGACCTGGAGGTCTGACCATATTTAAGCCCACTGTAACCCCCATTACCTTCTCACTCCCTGTGTCAAACCATTCACTGTCCCTGCTCCTGAATTCTGTGCCTGTACCCTTCCAGCTGGAACGCTCTCCCTAACAGCATCGTGTGTGTCCATACATCCCATGGACTGCAGCAGCTCAAGAAGGCACCTCACCACCACCTTCTCAAGGGCAACTAGGGATGGGGTAATAAATGCTGGATCCAGCCAGCAATGCCCATATCCCAAGAACAAATAGCAAAATGGTCTTTTTCCAGTCTTCAATGTTGTCATCATGTACAAGCCTGCAAGGAGAAAACAAAGAAAAATTGTTTTCTTTTTCACGTTGCCCAGTGATGTGGGTCACCAATTTTACTTTTGCGGTGGTTTTCTGGAAATTGATGTTAAATTCCTGGCAACGTCAGACCAATCCTGGGGGCTGGTCAGCAGCTCCGACATCCCTTAGGTCTGAACCTGGTTTGGAGGCTCACGGTTCAGTCAACAATCTTGAGGAATAGCCAGGTTTACGGGAGATCAGAGCGGAACATGCACCCGGGGAATCTAAGGTAGACAAACAGGAGGCTGGAAGAACACAGCAGGCCAGGCAGCATCTGGAGGAAAGGAGCAGTCAACATTTCAGGTATTACCCTCCTTCTAGCCTCCTGTTTGTCCACCTTAGATTCCAGCATCTGCGGTTTTTTTGTCTCTAACCCAGCAACGCTCAGTGTATCTTCACAAAATAAAGCGATTAAACTGCACAGCAAAGTAGATAATGCTACAGTTTTGTCCATGCAAGCATGTTGCTTTTGATACCATTTTGCATTGTTTGAGGACACTGACAGAATCTCCCCATTACATGCTGCAGTGACTGTTCAATTATAAAACAAAACTCTTTATAAAAACCAATCTCATTGTCACAGACAATTAAAGTTTCTTCTAATTTCACAGCGTAAATGCAAAAACTGCCCTGCAAGCGTTGGAGATAATGGGAACTGCAGATGCTGGAGAATCCAAGATAATAAAGTGTGAAGCTGGATGAACACAGCAGGCCAAGCAGCATCTCAGGAGCACAAAAGCTGACGTTTCCGGCCTAGACCCTTCATCAGAGAGGGGGATGGGGAGAGGGAACTGGAATAAATAGGGAGAGAGGGGGAGGTGGACCGAAGATGGAGAGAAAAGAAGATAGGTGGAGAGAAGAGTATAGGTGGGGAGGTAGGGAGGGGATAGGTCAGTCCAGGGAAGGCGGACAGGTCAAGGAGGTAGGATGAGGTTAGTAGGTAGGAGATGGAGGTGCGGCTTGGGGTGGGAGGAGGGGATGGGTGAGAGGAAGAACAGTTTAGGGAGGCGGACCTGTTCTTCCTCTCACCCATCCCCTCCTCCCACCTCAAGCCGCACCTCCATTTCCTACCTACTAACCTCATCCCACCTCCTTGACCTGTCCGTCTTCCCTGGACTGACCTATCCCCTCCCTACCTCCCCACCTTTACTCTCCTCTCCACCTATCTCCTCCTCTATCTATCTTCGGTCTGCCTCCCCCTCCCTATATATTCGTACAAGCGCTGATTAGGAATACACTGACACTGAGCAGTAGGGGGCCATTCACTCCTTATGGCTGTGCAGATTGTTTGAAGAAAGTTCCAATTAACTCCACCTCCTCTGCGCTCTTCCCCCATCCCCAACACCCTTATCCTTACCCCCTAGCCCTGAAAAATCTTCCTTTTACTAATGTCAAAATCTCACTTTTTAGCTAATTTAAATGTATTTTGGATCATTCTGCTTTTATTTTGAGGATTAGGCTCAGTTTCCTCTCCCACGCAGGGGCTTTATACACAGCACAACGTCTGAATCATTGACGTTCAGATTTGGATTCCTGCAGTTGTTGACTACAACAGGAGTTGTGTTTTGTTGTGAATTATGAGAAGAAATACAGGCGTACATATTCACATCTGCCCATATCCTGCTAACTTTGCCATTGTAACTGAGGGGTTTGTCAACAATTACAATAAAATTAATCAAAGTATCATGCTGCAGTTACAAACTCCCTCCACCACCGACAGCATGATTTAAGGTCTATTGGTTAGCTTCCATGTAATGGGTTTAGCTTTTGTTTGTTTGATAACGGGACTTGGATGTCACTGGCCAGGCGGCACTTATTGCCCATTCCTGAATGCAGTTCAGAGTCAACAACATTGCTGTGGGTGTGGAGTCACATGGAGGCCAGGCTTTCCTCCCCTAAAGGGGCATTAGTAAACCAGATGGGTTTTTTACAACAATCAACATGGTTACACAGTCACCTTCAGGCTAGCCAGCTATTAACTCCACATTTTTATTGCATTCACCACTGGACACGGTGAGATTCGAACCGACGTCCTCAGATCAGTAGCATGGAGCTCTATGTTATCTGCATTACTAGCCCAGCGACATTATCACTAGCCCTCTGCCTCCCCCAGAATTAGCTCTTGAATGTTCAAGAGGCCTGGTGCCTGCTGGAAAGCTCCCAACATTCCTGAAGTAGGCAGGTGTCTGATAACCCCTTTGGGAGCAGTGACGCTGGCTGCAAAAATTGTACCTTTCTGCCCCGTTTTTCCATCTTTAAAATCAGTGTGAAGTGGCAGCTTGCAGCCAGAGAAGAGTTGGTCCAGGACAGGCACACACACAACCTCCGCCTCAGAGACAGGTAGCATCAAAGAAAGCTGACACATAGTAAATAAATTTCACTTTTATAAAAGCACTTTAACAACACTGCTCAGATACACTCTAATACATTTCACATACAGTCAGTTACTCTGAAGGGCAGGCAATGCAGTAATTGCCAATTGTTACACAGCAAGATCCCACTGACAGCAACAAGTCTGTCTGGTTGTGCTGTTATCGGCTGGAATGATGCTTTGGAACTTAGTAGCTGGTATCCGAGAGTGTCAGGTTGGGCACGACCTCCCACACAACGAATGTCACTTTCTAAAGCACTGAGGCCTTTCAACCGGTCATTGAGACATCCCACAACCAGGGTCCTTGCCTTGCTCCTGCTACGACAGTCAGTAATCAAGGCTCTCTGTGGCATGTACAGGAGGCAAAGCGAAGAAAGGATGAACACATGGTCAACAGCACCAGGTTCTCGTCTGCTTTGTTTCCAACATCACCCGAGGCTACGCTAGGTTTCAGTTAGAAAAGGACAGGAAAGACAGTTGTAGTGACTGTATCAAGGTCAGACAGGTGCTCCTCACATGATAAGGGTTCCCTGATTGGGGCTGCTAATCTGGTCCAATCAGGGAACCCTGGCTGACAGATGGAAACAGGAGTTTCAGAGGTTCTGTTCACTCGGAGAGCTGGCTCTGAGGGAGCTGGATCAGTGTCAAGGACTCTCCAAGTTTAAACAAGGGGCTTAGTGACAGGATGCCAGCCTCTGTGGAGTTATTTCAGTGCCGACACGAATAAAGCACGCTTCCGAAGAAATTCACCCACAACTGTCATCTTGGAGTTAGGATGAGCATTTCTGGCATCACACCCTTATTTGGGAAGCTCGACTCATTCGATCCTACTATTAAAGACTGGGTCCAGTATGTGGAAAGAATGAATTATTTTTTCTGGGCAAAGGACGTTGGGGTAGGTGAAGAGCAATGGGTAATTCTCCTGACTGCTTGTGGACCTGCAGCTTTTTCAGCTTTTAGGAGCCTAACTTTCCCTGATGCACCAGATACTGAAACTTTTCAAGAGCTGATGGATTTAGGTAAGAACATTACAGCCCCAAGCTACCCGTAACTGTGAGACGCTATCGGTTTTACTCGGCACATCGAGAACCTGGGGAATTCGTTTTGGGATTTTTGACGAGGTTAAGGTGACTGGCAGAGGATGTGGCTTTGGTTTAACTGTTATCGAGATGGTCAGAGGACTGGTTGGTATATGGGATTAATGACATAACCATGCAAAATTGCCACTGGGCTTCAAACAGGCCTTACAACAGCAAATGGCTTTGTCAGGAAAAAATGTAGCAAGTGGAGCATATAAGTTAAAGACCATAAGACATAGGAGTGGAAGCAAGGCCACTCCGCCATTTAAATCATGGCTGATGGGCATTTCAACTTCACTTCCCTGCACTCTCCCCGTAGCCCTTGATTCCTTGCGAGATCAAGAATTATTCGATCTCTGCCTTGAAGGCATCTAACGTCCCGGCCTCCGCTGCACTCCGTGGCAATGAATTCCACAAGCCCACCACTCTCTGGCTGAAATTGCACAAGCCCACCACTCTATGGTCTTATCTCTACCCCTAATAATTTTGTACACTTTAAACAAAGTGGGACTTGGTGACAGGATGCTGGCCTCTGTGGACTTATTTCAGTGCTGACACAAATAAAGCACGCTTTCAAAGAAATTCTCCCACAATGGGCTTTTGGTTCCAGTTGCATATTAGAAGCAGTTGGTGCAGTAACTACTGATTGCCTGGGCCCAAGCCTATTGAGAGGTGGAACTGGTTGAGAAAGATTCGCCTAGATTGGCTCAACAATTTTTGATGAGAAAATGGCTGCCTGAGTGAAATCCTAATTAACTACCTGAGCTTTTCAGGAAGGTCCAGGGACTGCCAAAGGAGCCAAGACAACGTTGCATGTTGACCAGGAAGCATTTCCATGATTCTCCAGTGCCATTTGATTTATGGACTAAAGTAGAGTCAGAAATCAGGGAGCTGGAAAGTGAAGGAATCATCAGACCAGTCCAGTTTGTGAAATGGTTTATTCTGATTGTGAAGCCCAATGGGTCAGCTCACTTTTGTGGGGGTTTCAAACAAATGGTAAATCGTTTCTTGAGGCTGGATAAATACCCAATCCCTCAGATTGTGGATTTATATGTGAAGCTGGTAGGGAGCAGGGGGTGATGACGTTCCCAAAGCTGGACATGATAGACATAGGCCATGGGGAACCTGCAATTGCAGTTAGATGATGATTGCCAGAATTAGGCTACAATTAATACTGTTAAGGGTTTATATCAATGTACAAGCCTGCCATTTGGGGTATCATCAGCCTGCCTCCTTTTCCAGCAGACCATGGAGAATATTTTACCAGAGCTACCCCAGGTTGCCATTTGTCTGGATGACGTACTAATAACTGGGAAAACTAATAAGGAGCACTTAGAGAACTTGTACATAGTCATTAGATGTTTCTCCCAGGTGGGCATAAGGCTTAGAAGGGAAAAATGTGTGTTCCAGGCACCCCAAGGTACCTCCCTAGGTTACAGAGTCCAAAAGACGGGGTTACACCCATTGGAAGACAAAGTGAGGGTACTGCAAGGTGCCCCAGCTCCCACATCTGTACTGGAGCTGAGTTCTTTCCTTGGGTTGGTGAATTATTACAGATGGCTCGTAGATAACCTGGCATCCATCCTGGCACCTTTACACTTGCTATGGTGAAATGAACAGACTTGGAAATGGTAGGCTTTAGGGAAGCGAAGGAGCCGCTATCATCACCTAAGCTGTTGGCGCACTATGATCCCAAGTGAGTAATTGTGCTGGCATATGATGCCTCCCCGTTTTGGCATTGGGGTGGTGTTGGCTCACCGGTGGCCCAGCCGAGAGGAACGCCTGAGAGCGTATGTTTCCTGGGACATTGGCTGATGCTGAATGAAGATACAGCCAGGTAGAGGAGGAAGGTTTGGCGGTCATCTTTGTTGTGAGAAAGTTCCACCAATAGGTAAACTTGTAACAGTAACAGACCACAAACTGCTTTAGGGCTACTCAAAGAGGACAAGGCCGTGCTACCCATAGCTTCAGGTTGAATTCAGATGGAATATAATTACAAGCTGGAACGACAACAGGGAGGGAGTGCGGAGGCCCTGAGCTGCCTCCTACTGGCAGAAACTCCAACGGTGCTGCCTCCCTGGCAATATCAGAGTGTGAACTCACAGAAGATCCCACCCTGGCGAAACTAAAACTGCTGGTGGTGATGGGGGGAACAAAAGGGCCATCACAACCAGAACTGAAGCCTTTCTGTGCCCAGCGAGACCAGATCACAGGAGAGGACGGCATTTAATGATGGGGAGGCAAGTACGATTGTCCTAAATGAGGGACACCACCAGCTCTTGGCCAAACCCCCGCGGAATTATCTAAGGGTTCTGTAGTTCTTCAGTCCTGAGGAAGGGTCACTCGACCTGAAATGTCAACTCTGATTTCTCTCCACAGATGCTGCCAGACCTGAAGCAATTTTCCGTCAATTACTGCGTCCCATATGCAGTGTGGTGGTTATGTAGGAACCTCAGCAAACCATGAGTTCAAATCTCATAGCGGCTTGCTGACAGTTTGGATTTTGTTGGGTATATATCAGTTATTGGTAGAGGTGAGCATGGATTCAAATAAAATCATAGACTCACACAGTACAGAATAGGCCCTTTGGCCCATCAAGTCTGTACTGTCAAAAATATAGAAAAATCTACACCAGTCCCACTTTCCCTCATTAGGCCCATAGCTTTGAATGTTATGACATGTTAGTACATTTCAAAGGTTATGAGGTTTTTAGCCTCAACAAATTCCCAGGCAATGCATTCCTCACCCCCAGCACCTTCTGGGTGATAAAACGTTCAAATCCCCTCTGAACCTCCAGCCTTTCACCTTAACATTCTGCCCCTTGTTATTGACCATTCTACCTTTCCCCTCATAACCTTATACCCATCCGTGAGGTTCCCTCCACCCAGCCTTCTCCACTCCAAAGAAAACAGCCCGAGCTTATCCAGCCTCCCGCCCATTGCTGAAACGCTCCGTCCCAGGCCTGCATCCTGGTGAATCCCCTCTGCAGCACGCTTCAGGGACAGATGGCGGAGCAGTAACCCAGCTGTGGGCGCGCTCTGGCCTGGAACCCACCTGATCCCATCTGTTCGCCTTCTTTGTTTTACTTTGGCTTCTCCTTTTCTCTTTTGCTTCATTTTCTTTTTCTTTTGGTCCTTCCTCTCTGTGGCAGGTTGGTAGGGAGCGCCAGGGCAGTGCGGCAGCGAGAAAGGGCCACACGCAGAGTGAGGGGACATGGCTTCTCCCGGCAATCGGAGGTGGCGGCTGTGAGGTCTGACGTTCCCCCGACATTCCCGGCTCTGTGCCTGGGCAGCGAGGTCATTCCCCCAACCTTCCAGGCCCTGTGCCTGGGCAGCGAGGTCCTTCCCCCGACATTCCCTGCCCTGTGCCTGCGTAGTGAGGTTGCTCCCTTGGCATTCCCGGCCCTGTGCCTGGGCAGCGCGGTCCTTCCCCCGACATTCCCGGCCCTGTGCCTGGGCAGCAAGGTCACTCCCTCGACATTCCCAGCCCTGCACCTGGGAAGCGTTTTCCCAACCTTCCAGGCCCTGTGCCTGGGCAGCGAGGTTGCTCCCCCAACATTCCAGGCCCTTGGCAGCGACAGTGAGATCATTCTCCTGATGTTCCAGGCCCTGTGCCTGGGCAGCGAGGACGTTCCCCCGACGTTTGGGGCTGGAGGCAGGAAAGCCCCTCCAGCGATTGGGGGGGGTGTGGGGGAATGGCAATGCCCGCAGCAGCGGACTCTTCAAGATGGCAGAGCTGGCAAAGCAGCATCTGCATCTGAAATGGGACCCATGGCCCCAGGGGCCTGGCCTGGCAGCAGAGCCAGGGATTCCTGGGTGTGGGGCGAGTGAGGGCTCAGCGGTGACAGTGAACTGGGCCCAGGGGCAAGAGATAGCACCTAAAGTGGGGCAAATCCTACGGTGGTAGGTCTGGTGCAGGAGGCAGTGAGGCAGTGGGGGCTGGCATGGTCTGGGTCAAAAAGTCTGACATTGTCAACTTTTTACTTCTTCACTCTTCTAATTTATTCCTATGACCACTAATGCTGGACGCTTTATTTCTTTACTTTTCTAAATTTTTTTTGTTTCCTAAGAATTTGATCTTATATATCTGTACCGAGGTACCTTTGTACTTAAGGAGATGTTACAATGCAATGATTGTAAACATTTCATTGCATTCTTTTGAGAACATGGAACTATAAAGTTAATTCAATTCAACATCCTTCCTCTTGTGTAAAGTCCAGAACTGCTTACAGTAGTCTAACTGTGAGCTCACCCATATCCTGTCTACCTCCAACATAACCTCCCTGCTCTTATCATTTACCCCATGGCTACACCATAAGCATTCCATTGGTTTTATGAACTACCTCATTAACCCGCCTTGCCGCCTTCAGACCTCTGCGGGAAAATTCCTCTGTTCCTCTCAGCTTCCCAGTCATTCAGTGAGTACTCCCTTGTCTTGTTACTTCTTCCAAAGTGCAACATCTCATACTATCAGGGTCAAATCCCATTGGTCACTGATCAGCTCCTCTACATCCTCCTGTAATCTAATATCATCTTCCTCACTGCCACACCTTTTCAAAGTCCTAACTGTTTCACCTGCATCCTTTGCCTCCCGTTCACACTCCAGTCAAGATGGCAGAGCTGGCAAAGCAGCATCTGCATCTGAAATGGGACCCATGGCCCCAGGGGCCTGGCCTGGCAGCAGAGCCAGGGATTCCTGGGTGTGGGGCAAGTGAGGGCTCAGCGGTGACAGTGAACTGGGCCCAGGGGCAAGAGATAGCACCTAAAGTGGGGCAGACTCCAGTCTCACACCAGTTTGATTGACACTTGAGCTGCCTCCTAGCCAGTATCAAACTGTGACCAAAAAAAACATCAGTTAGAGCAACAGGATGGACTACCATGGGTCAAGGAGATAGTATCATGTCAGCTCGGACTAGTGGGTGATGAAGTGTCCAACACACATACCCTGAGAATTAATTTCAGTAAAAAAAGCTTCTTTAGAATCAGTTTCAGACTCTCAATTCCTTCGTATTGGACATTTGGAAGAAGGAGCAGTGACAAATTATCACAGACTATTATAAATTCCTTCACTGAGAAGATTTTTAATTCATTCACAGGACGAGGGTGTCGCTGACTAGGCCAGCCATTGATAGCCCATCCCTAAACACCCAGAGGGCAGTTAAAAGCCAATCACATTGTTGTAGGGCAGGAGTCACTTATAAGAATTGTGCAGCAGACGAGTTTTTCTAACAATTGACAACAGATTCATGGTCATCATTAAACTCTTAATTCCAAATGACTTTACTGAATTCAAATTCCACCGTGGTGGGATTTGAACCATGGTCCCCAGATTATTACTTGGGTTTCTAAAGCCAACAATCCCGTGACAACACCACTAGGCCATCACCTCCACAAGTTGAAAATGGCATCAAATTGACAGAAAAAACACCAGTGTATGAAGACTACCGGTAAGCCAGAAAAGTGGGATTACTTCAGAAACCAGCAACAGGTAACTAAAAATAAAGAGGGGACGTTGGATTATGAGCGTAAATTAGCAGGAAATAAAGAAACAGACAGTAAGAACTTCTCCTATATGTAAGAAAGAGACCATCCAAACTAAGTGTTGGGCACTAAGGATGAAAGGAATTAATAGTGGGAAGTAGAAAAATGACACAGAGTGGGAACAAGACACTAAATATATTCCATCAGCAGCAGTGAGTTAGGGGGACGAAGGGCAAAAAACCTGAAATAATCATTGTCACGAGCAAAATAGTATGAGGCTCTTCGTAGGACTGCAAGTTGACAGGTTTCCTCAATAAGATGATGTGCACCCTAGGTTCTCAGACAAAGTAATTACATTGATTGTGAATTCATTGGTTATAATCTTCCAAGATTCTTTAGATTCTGAAAAGGACCCAGTGGATTGGAAAACTGTAAATGTAACAACTTTTTTCAATAAAGGGTGCAGACAAACAGCAGAGAACTACAGGCCAGTTTGCCTAACATTTGCCATTGAGTGAATGCTTGACTCCATTATTAAGGAAACAGGACATTTCAAAAATGGCATTATAATTAGGCAGAGTCCACATGGTTTCGTGAAAGGGAAACCACTGGCTCTGTGGTCCGCACTGCTACCTCACAGCACCAGGGACTCAGGTTCAATCCCACCCTTGGGCAATTGTCTGTGTGGAGATTGCACATTCTCCGGGTGCTCCGGTTTCCTCCCACAGTCCAAAGGTGTGCAGGTTAGGGTGGATTGGCCATGCTAAATTACCCCACAGTGTGCAGGGATATGTAGATTGGGAGTGCCATGGGGTATGGGTCTGGGCAGATGCTGTGAGGGTCGGTGTGGACTAGTTGGGCCGAAGGGCCTGTTTCTACACTGTAGGGATTCTATGAAGGAGACTCTACAAAATTTATTGGAGTTCTTTGATGACGTAGCAAGCGCTGTGGTTAACAGATAAATGGAGGAGTAATTAAGGCAAATGGATACATTTAAGGGGAAGCTGGACAAGCTGAGATGATGGATTTTGCATGAGGAACGACGAGAGGGGGCTCATGGACTGGGTGGGCGAACATATCTATCCAGAACACACAGATCCAGAATAACCAACCTGCTTCTATTTCGTATGTTCTTCTGATTTAAAATGGAGGCATTACCGGGCTGGAGCTAGTGTAGTTTAGTGAGCATAGAGGGAGCGAATGGGTCCAGCTATCAGTTAGGAGTGATCGCCATCGCTTGTTAGTGAAATCTCACCACAGCATTCAGTCAGTTCTGGGTCACCTCTGGGGGAGAGTACATCATCTACCTTCAGTATCCACTGCGATCAACATTATTTAAAACAGCTTCAAGTGTCAAAAGAAAACTTGTTTAGTGAATGAAACTGTTTTGAAATAAATACGAATAATAATGAGAAACACCTGATTTCATAATACTGATAAAACAAAAGCCAGGAAACTCTTCCTAATCATAGCCAAACAAAGTTCCTCACAACTGCTCTGGTTTTTTTGTGTTAAAAAATAAATTGTTTGAACTTTCCTCAATGATAGCGAACGCTTGCCATGAAATTCCTCCATTATCCCTTTTTTTTAAAAAGGGTTGATTCACTGTGATAATAAAGTGTGAAGCTGGATGAATCCAGCAGGCCAAGCAGCATCTCAGGAGCACAAAAGCTGATGTTTCGGGCCTAGACCCTTCATCAGAGACGCTGCTTGGCCTGCTGTGTTCGTCCAGCTCCACACTTTGTTATCTTGGATTCTCTAGCATCTGCAGTTCCCATTATCTCTGATTCACTGTGAATCCACGCAGTGTGAAAGGTTACAGTAGGACTGGGCACAGCATCCTGTTTTTGTAAATGGAGGCTGGGTCATCGCCGAGCCCCTTCCAGGCAAGCCAGCGACGCCTGGCTTCGGCACAGTCACTGGAGCCTCATGAAGTTGGCGCTGTTGAGGTTGGTGACGTGCGTTAATCCAATCCCAGCCGGGTTAACACCACAAAACTAACAACAAGCGTCACACTCCGGCTCAACACAATGCAAGCCTGAGATGTGCAGGAACAATTCCTTTTCTCGTCTCCTGACCTGTCGTCACCGTGCTGACCGCGGCCCATTCGCGCTCTGGAACGGGCGTGCTCGGAAATCGATGAGTCCGCCTGCATCTCGCTGCACACCAGCCAATCCTTGGCCACGGATTTTGGGTACCCAGGGTCCACTTGCATGTCCCTGCGCGTCACTTTCCAGTAATCCTTCCCCTTAAAGAAATAGGCAGCACCTACACAGGGACACAAATAATCAATTTGGCTTCATTCATTTTCACTGTTGTCACACTCTTACTCAGAGACACGACAGCAATGGTTTTGCAAACTATACAGCCTGGACATACCTCACATGCGTACTTGGGTCAGTGCTGACAGTGTGGGCACTGTCGGAGGGACAGTGCTGACAGTGTGGGCACTGTCGGAGGGTCAGTGCTGACGGTGTGGGCACTGTTGGAGGGTCAGTGCTGAGGGAGCGCCGCACTGTCAGAGGGTCAGTGCTGAGGGAGTGGGCACTGTCGGAGGGTCAGTGCTGAGGGAGTGGGCACTGTTGGAGGGTCAGTGCTGAGGGAGCGCCCCACTGTCAGAGGGTCAGTGCTGACGGAGTGGGCACTATCGGAGGGTCAGTGCTGAGGGAGTGGGCACTATCAGAGGGTCAGTGCTGAGTGAGCGCCACACTGTCGGTGGGTCAGTGCTGAGGGAGTTCCGCACTGTCGGAGGGTCAGTGCTGACGGTGTGGGCACTGTCAGAGGGTCAGTGCTGAGGGAGTGCCGCACTGTCGGAGGGTCAATGCTGAGGGAGTGCCGCACTGTCGGAGGGTCAATGCTGAGGGAGCGCCGCACTGTCTGAGGGTCAGTGCTGAGGGAGCGGGCACTGTCGGAGGGTCAGTGCTGAGGGAGTGCCGCACTGTCGGAGGGTCAGTGCTGAGGGAGTGGGCACTGTCGGAGGGTCAGTGCTGAGGGAGTGGGCACTGTCGGAGGGTCAGTGCTGAGGGAGCGCCGCACTGTCGGAGGGTCAGTGCTGAGGGAGCGCCACACTGTCGGAGGGTCAGTGCTGAGGGAGTGCCGCACTGTCGGAGGGTCAGTGCTGAGGGAGTGCCGCACTGTCGGAGGGTCAGTGCTGAGGGAGTGGGCACTGTCGGAGGGTCAGTGCTGAGGGAGTGGGCACAGTCGGAGGGTCAGTGCTGAGGGAGCGCCGCACTGTCGGAGGGTCAGTGCTGAGGGAGCGCCACACTGTCGGAGGGTCAGTGCTGAGGGAGCGCCGCACTGTCGGAGGGTCAGTGCTGAGGGAGTGCCGCACTGTCGGAGGGTCAGTGCTGAGGAAGCGCCGCATTGATGGAGGGTCAGAGCTGGGGTCAGTGCTATCCTGCCAGGATATTTATCTATTATAAGTCCCATGTGGTTTCACAATTGTGTGAGAAAGTTTCTGTGACACCATTTGAAGCGTGTCCTACCAGTGACCTGACCAATAATACATCTCTGAACAAACATGCCTGAACTGAACTGTATTTGGGAGAGGTGAGTTTGCGAAAGGCAATAGAAATAAAAATTCTTTCATTTTTGGTCATGCTTGCACCTGATTAGCTCATGTCATATTGCTTAAAGAGCAATGAATCACACCACTTTGAAAAAAGTGTTAAACCATGGAAAAAATCATCACTTCTCACATTTTTTGCCTCTGCCCAGAATTCACAAGCACACCCCAAACCTGGAGAAAATGTTCACAGGGACATGCTACATTTAATGCGGGTTGTGCCTCTTCTGACAGGGAGGAGGTGAGAATTGGCCTTAAAGGGACAGGTCATGCCACACATAGCTCCCCCTGCGTTCCCCCCACCCCCCACCCCACCAGTGGATTTGGAGGAGTGCGGGGATTGGGTTGGGAGGACGTTGTGGTTTGTAGTGACTGTGAGTAAGGGCACAGAATGACTGGTCAACAAGATGATTGTCAGGAAGTTTTTGTGAGTCTCTGCACTGCCTGTTAAAATCCGATCTTCAATATCCATCAACCAAAAGCTGTGTTCCTCTCAGTAAACGCCTCACCCATGCACCTCCACTATAAGGCGGCATGGTCCCAATGAAACCTGACCACCTTGGTCTCTCCAGCTGCACCGAACTCACTTTGGGGAAGCAAATTCCAGGCTGCTGCTGCAGATTGTCAGGGGTTACAGTGGTTATAACAATGGGAGTTTGGAATATTCCACCATCTCAGTAAGGCTGGGATGAAGAGATGTTAGTGGGAGAGTACGGAGGGATCTCATTTTTCTGTCCAACTTCCAGCACTTCACCTTGCCTTGTTGTCTCACGGTCACCATGTCAGTAAAAATATAAGAGAATAACACAAACAACTGCAGACACTGAAGATCTGAAACAAAAATCTGAAATTGCTGGAGAAACCCAGCAGGTCTGGCAGCATCTGGGGAGAGAAAGCAGAGTTAATGTTTCAGGTCCAGTGGCCCTTCCTCAGAACCTGAGTTTTGCTGAATTTAAAACTCTTAGAGAGGTCACTATCAGTTTGCCTTTAAGAGATATGTTCATAACAACATTCCCGTTTCATACAATATAGCTGGAGGGTATGAAGGTCCCAAACTAAAACAAAAGTTGTGGGAAAAGCTCAGCAGGTCAGGCAGCACCTGTGAAGGAGTTAACGTTTCAGGTCCAGTGACCCTTCCTCAGAACTCATGATATGAAGATCCCGCACTCCATCTTATCCTGAAGATCACTGGGAGCATGACACTCACAGAAAGCATGCTTCTTTCTGGTAAAATATGAATGTCATATGAGCCCAGGCATGTACTTCCCTGAGGGATGTAATGTTAATATTTAAGTGAGAGTTGTAATAACAGTCTGTTGGATCCTTCAATACCAGCACATCCACAGCTAATTTCTTACGCCATGGGAGATAACAGAAGCTGCTGGATATGACTGCACGCCAGGCTTCTCCTGAAAGTAATTGCCAAAAATACCAACATACCATCAGACCATTTCATGGCATCGTCGAGTTGGCTGGGCAGACCCTGCCACTGCACCATGTCCTTCGGGTAATCAGGATCCATTCTCCGCAAGTGGTCATCATATCTCCAGTATTGGTTGCCCCTAAAGAAGTAGGTTTTGTCGTCGTGGGGACACACGAAGGCAGCATCGATACTCTTCACAGACAGGTCAAAGTCGCTGATGGAGCGTGGGTAACTCTCCTCCACATTGTTATCTTTGAACACCCAGTACCGCTCCCCTATTAAACAGGATTAGAGACTTACTTCCAGGCTTAATGTACGTCCAACCATGTCATTCCTACTCTTTGGTTAACCATGTTCTTTATTTAGTTATAAAGTATTGGGTTGCGGCAAAACAATAGATCACTACAGAACAGGAGGCCATTCAACCCAGCACTGACCCTCCAACAATGCATCACTCCATCAGCACTGACCCTCCGACAGTGCGGCGCTCCCTCAGCACTGACCCTCCAACAGTGCGGCGCTCTCTCAGCACTGACCCTCCGACTGTGCCCACTCCCTCAGCACTGACCCTCCAACAGTGCCCACTCCCTCAGCACTGACCCTCCAACAATGCATCACTTCATCAGCACTGACCCTCCGACAGTGCGGCGCTCCCTCAGCACTGACCCTCCAACAGTGCGGCGCTCTCTCAGCACTGACCCTCCGACTGTGCCCACTCCCTCAGCACTGACCCTCCAACAGTGCCCACTCCCTCAGCACTGACCCTCCACCAATGCATCACTCCATCAGCACTGACCCTCCGACAGTGCGGCGCTCCCTCAGCACTGACCCTCCAACAGTGCCCACTCCTTCAGCGCTGACCCTCCGACAGTGCGGCGCTCCCTCAGCACTGACCCTCCGACAGTGCGGCCATCCCTCAGCACTGACCCTCCGACAGTGCCCACTCCCTCAGCAATGACCCTCCGACAGTGCGGCGCTCCCTCAGCGCTGACCCTCAGACAGTGCAGCGCTCCCTCAGCACTGACCCTCGAACAGTGCCCACTCCCTCAGCACTGACCCTCCGACAGTGCGGCGCTCCCTCAGCACTGACCCTCCAACAGTGCCCACTCACTCAGCACTGACCCTCCGACAGTGCGGCGCTCCCTCAGCACTGACCCTCCGACAGTGCGGCACTCCCACAGCACTGACCCTCCGACAGTGCCCGCTCCCTCAGCACTGACCCTCCGACACTGCGGCGCTCCCTCAGCACTGACCCTCCGACAGTGCGGCACTCCCTCAGGACTGACCCTCCGATAGTGCGGCGCTCCCTCAGCACTGCGCCTCCGACAGTGCGGTGCTCCCTCAGCACTGACCCTCCGACAGTGCGGCGCTCCCTCAGCACTGACCCTCCGACAGTGCGGCACTCCCTCAGGACTGACCCACCGACAGTGTGGCGCTCACTCAGCACTGACCCTCTGATAGTGCCCACTCCCTCAGCACTAACCCTCCGACAGTGCTCACTCCCTCAGCACTGACCCTCCAATAGTGCCCACCATCTCAGCACTGACCCTCCGACAGTGCGGCGCTCCCTCAGCACTGACCCTCCGACAGTGCGGCGCTCCCTCAGCACTGACCCTCCGACAGTGCTCACTCCCTCAGCACTGACCCTCCGATAGTGCCCACCACCTCAGCACTGACCCTCCAGCAGTGCGGCGCTCCCTCAGCACTGACCCTCTGATAGTGCCCACTCCCTCAGCACTGACCCTACGATAGTACCCACTCCCTCAGCAGTGACCCTCCGACAGTGCGGCGCTCCCTCAGCACTGACCCTCCGACAGTGCGGCACTCCCTCAGCACTGACCCTCCGACAGTGCCCGCTCCCTCAGCACTAACCCTCCGACAGTGCTCACTCCCTCAGCACTGACCCTCCGATAGTGCCCACCATCTCAGCACTGTCCCTCCAGCAGTGTGGCACTCCCTCAGCACTGACCCTCCGACAGTGCGGCGCTCCCTCAGCACTGACCCTCCGACAGTGCGGCGCTCCCTCGGCACTGACCCTCTGACAGTGCGGCGCTCCCTCAGCACTGACCCTCCGACAGTGCGGCGCTCCCTCAGCCCTGACCCTCCGACAGTGCCTGCTCCCTCAGCACTGACCCTCCAACAGTGCCCCTCTGTGTTAATAAATGGAAGATTTCTGTATGTTTGACTGTCAGCCAGTTTCAACAGTTTGGTGCCAATCAGCTGTTAAGAATGTCATTTATAGATGAAAGGATCTTATCACCTGTTTTGGTCAGTGATGTGGGCTGATTTTCACAATGTGGTTATGTTGGTAATGAATGAACAGACTCAGTGTGGGACATACCCTCGTTGCTGTTGTCAATGCATGAATCAAACAGTTCCATTCTGATATTAATCTATGGAACAAATGACTGAACAGACCGTGACTCCCTTCTCTGGGAAAGGGACAATTTACATTCAGTTTGGTCAGAGCCTTTAAAGTGATGAATGGGATGTAGTTTCCAAATGTTTCTTTTTAGAGTGGACCCATAGAGGTAAGCTGGGGTCACAAACAGATCTGACAGGGAACTCAGGAGAAGGCTTTGTACCAGAGGGTGGTGGGTGCTGTCTGGTGCAGAATTTACTGTCATCTACAAACAGGAAGCCAATTTGAAGGTGAGAGAAAACGTACATGACTGTGGGGAATGAGCATTGAGAGTGGTATAGGACAGATGGCTGTACCAAAGGGTTGGCATGTTCTCAATGGACTGAATGGCTTCCTTTTGTACTGTAATGCTGTATGATTCTATAAAAGATTGTTTGAGTGAGAACTGGATGAAACACACTGAGGACAGAGGAGTGCTGAAGATGGGCTGAAGAGAGGGTGGGAACAGGAGCTTCACCTGGAACAGAACTTGCAACACAGACCAGATGGGCAGAATGGCCTGTTTATTTGCACAAGGCTCGATGTAACAGAAATTGAAACAAATGCGAAAACGCTCCCTTAGATTGAGTTTCAGAGAAATTGTTCTACATTAAGCACTCTAGCTGTTAATCTTTCAGTGATTTTTCTGATGAAGGGTATCGGCCTGAGACATCAGCCTTCCTGCTCCTCTGATGCTGCTTGGCCTGCTGTGTTCATCCAGCTCTACACCTTGTTATCTTGGATTCTCCAGCAACTGCAGTTTCTACTATTTCTGATACAAGGTAATTCCAGCTCCGTTTTGGCCATTAAATGATGGCAAAATACACAGCAACTCAGCAGGTCTGGCAGCATCTGTAGAGACAGTAACAGAGTTAATGCTCTGAGTCCAAAGAAGGGACACTGGACTTGAGCATTAAGTATTTCTCTCCCCACAGATGCTGCCAGACCTGTGCTGGGTCTCTCTGTATTTGGTATATTTTGTGTATTGCCCAATATTGTTTTGGGCATTCCATAATAAACAGCTGCTTCCTTCCACAGTTTTAAAAATGTGGGAACAGGGAGTGGCCATTCAGAGTCCCAAGCCTGTTCCATCCCACTGTCTGTACCACCTGCCTTCGCTCCATATCCTTCAACAGCCTTGTTGAACAAAATCTGATCTCAGACTTAAAATGATTGATTGTGCCCCAGGTAATGGTCCCAGGATCTGGGTTTGAACACACCACACCTGATGGTGGAATTTGATTTTAATAAAAATCTAACGATGACCAAGAAACACCTGCTAATTGCCAGAAAATCCATCTGCTTCCTGAATGTCCTTTAAGAAACATAAGAAATAGGAGCGGGATAGGCCATCTGGCACTTCGAACCCACTCTGCCATTCAATAAAATTGTGGCTGATCTTTTCATAGCCTCAGCTCCACTTACCCATCCTCTCACTGTAACCCTTAATTTCTTTACTCTTCCAAAATCTATCTATCCTAAACAGCAAATATGATGCCACTGTCTAATAAGGGAGGTAGACAAAAGATGGGGAATTATAGATCGGTTAGCTTAACCAGTGTAGTGGGGAAGATGCTGGAGTCTATTACCAACGAAGAAATAGCAAGGCATCTCGATAGAAATTGTTCCGTTGGGCAGACGCAGCATGGGTTCATGAAGGGCAGGTCATGCTTGACAAATCTTTTAGAATTCTATGAAGACATTACGAGCAAGGTGGACGATGGGGACCCAGTGGATATGATGTACCTAGATTTCCAAAAGGCCTTCGAAAAGATGCCGCACAAGAGGCTGCTGCATAAGATAAGGATGCATGGCGTTAGGGGTAAAGTATTAGTGTGGGCAGAGGATTGTTTGACTACCAGGAAGCAAAGAATGGGGATAAATGAGTGCTATTCTGGCTGGCAGTCAGTGACTAGTGGTGTGCCTCAGGGATCGGTGTTGGGACCACAATTATTTACAATTTATATTGATGATTTGGAGTTGGGGACCACGTGTGCAGTGTCAATGTTTGCAGATGACACTAAGATGAGTGGCAGAGCAAAGTGTGCAGAGGACTGTGAAACTTTGCAGAGGAAGATAGATACATTGAGTGAGTGGGCAAAGGTCTGGCAGATGGAATACAATGTAAATAAATGTGAAGTCATACATTTTGGTAGGAGTGATAGTAAAAGGGATTATTACTTGAATGGTAAAAAGTTGCAGCATGCTGCTATGCAGAGGGACCTGGGTGTCCTTGTCCATGAATCACAGAAGGCACAAGTATAAGAAGGCAAACGGAATTTTGTCCTTCGTTGTTAAAGGGATTGAGCTGAAAAGCAGAGAGGTTATGTTGCAGCTGTACAAGGTGCTGGTGAGGCCACATCTGGAGTACTGTGTACAGTTTTGGTCTCCTTACTTGAGGAAGGATGTACTGGCACTGGAGGGGGTGCAGAGGAGGTTCATTCGGTTGATTCCGGAGTTGAGGGGGTTGTCTTATGAGGAGAGACTGAGTAGATTGGGATTATATTCATTGGAATTTGGAAGATTGAGGGGGGATCTTATAGAAACATGTAAAATTATGAAGGGAATAGATGAGATAGAAGTAGAGAGGATGTTCCCACAGGCAGGTGAAGCTGGGGCAATAGGGCATAGCCTTAAGGTTAGAGGGAACAGATTTGGGACTGAATTGGGAAGGAACTTCTTCACCCAGAGGGTTGTTAATCTATGGAATTCCTTGCCCAGTGAAGTAGTTGATGCTACTCCAGTAAACGTTTTTAAAGCTAAGGTAGATTTTTTTTGAACAATAAAGGAATTAAGAGATACAGTAAGTGGATCCGAGTCCACGAAAAGATCAGCTGTGATCTTATTTAATGGCGGAGCTGGCTCAAAGCACTGAATGGCCTACTCCTGCTCCTAGTTCTTATGTTCTTATGTATCTTAGCTTTAAAAACATTCAATGAGGAAGCCTCAACTGCTTCACTGGGTGGGGAATCCCACAGATTCACAACCCTTTGGATGAAGAAGTTCCTCCTCAACTCAGTCCTAGTTCTGTTCCCCCTTACTTTGAGGCGATGCTTCTAGTATAGTTTCACCTGCCAGTGGGAACATCCTCTCTGCTTCTATCTTATCTTCAAGGGGCGGTGTGGACTTGTTGGGCCGAAGGGTCTGTTTCCATACTGTAGGGAATCTAATCTATTCCCTTCATAATTTTCTATGTTTCTGCAAGATTCATCCCTCATTCTTATAAATTTCAATAAATATAATCCCAATCTACTCAGTCTCTCCTCATAAGCCAACCATCTCCACTCCAGAATCAACCGAGTGAACCTCCTCTGCACCCCCTCCAGTGCCAGTACATCTTTCTCAAGTAAGGAGACCAAAACTGTACACAGTACTCCAGGTGTGGCCTCACCAGCGCCTTGTACAGCTACAATATAACCTCTCTGCTTTTAAATTCAATCCCTTTAGCAATGTAGGGCAAAATTCCATTTGCCTTCTTAATTACCTGTTGCACTGCAAACCAACATTCTGCGATTCATGCTCAAGGACACCCAGCTCCCTCTGCACAGCAGCAGGCTGCAATTTTTTACCATTTAAGTAATAGCACCTTTTACTGTCATTCCTACCGAAGTGGATGATTTCATGCTTCCCAACATAGCCACACCCTTGCCGACTGAATTAGCCTATCTACGTCCCCTCTGCAGACTTTCAGTGTCCTCTGAACACTTTGTTCAACCACTCATCTTCTTGTCATCTACAAACTTTGATACACTTTACTTTGTCCCCAACTCCAAATCATCTACGTAATTGTAAATAAGTGCAGTCCCAACACCGATCCCTGAAGCACACCACTAGCCACTGAGCACCAAACAGAAAACCACTCATTTATCCCCACACTTTGCTTCCTGTTAGTTAACCAATCATCTCTCTATGCTAATACATTGCTCGTAGCACCGTGCACCTTTACCTTACGCAGCAGGGTTTGGTGTGCAACCTTGTTGAGTGCCTTCTGGAAATCCAGTTATCACATCTACTGGGTCCCCGTTATCAACTGTGCACATAATGTCCTCAACGAATTCCAGAAAATTAGTTAAATGTGACCTGCCTTTCATGAACCCGTGCTGTGTCTGCCCGATGGGAAAATTTGTATCTAGATGTCTTGCTATTTCTTCCTTCGTAAAAGATTCAAGTATTTTCCTGCTACAGAAGTTAAGCTAACTGGCCTATAGTTAACCACCTTTTGTCTACTTCCTTTCTTTTATCAGTGGTATTACATTTGCTGTTTTCCAATGTGTCGGAACTGGAAAGAAACTGACCTAGTCTGACCTACCTGTTGCTCCAGGCTCACAGATATGTTGCTGACTCTTAAATGCCCAATGGGCATGGATTGAGGATGGGCAATGGCCAGCCATGCCCATGGCCAGGGTTCATGGCTAGTAAAACACACCATGGGGAGTGGAATTGAGTTTTAGTTGAGGGTTCATTGTGTTCCTGTAAAGGCTGGGAATCACAAACAGCTCATAATACAGGAGAATGGCTAGGATGAGGTGGGGACTAGGGAAATTTGTGATTCCCAAACCAGGCAAATCAGAATGGGAAAATTAAGGGGAGGATTAAATAGACATGTTTAAATTTGGAAGTGTTTTGGCAGAGTAGGCTGTGACAGAAGGGAAGGCAATTGCTCAGTAAGCAGTAATGATAGTTGGGAATGATAAAATGATATTTGTAAAGCCTGATAAGGTGGTGGAAGAAGATTCAATAATTATGTTGAAAAAGGAATGCATAAAATGTTGAACAGGAAAAAAACAAAGGGCCAGGCCATGGGGAGAGCGCAAAGTCTTAGAAACCTCTCTCAAAGAGGTGTCCCAGACACAAGGAGCTACCAGATGTCTGTGTGCGCTCTATCATTATGTGATTCTATGAGGTTTTTACACATCTTTGTGGCCTGTTTAAGCTACACAATATGATCACATGTTTTTGATAAGGGTCCACATGGTAGACAAATGGTTAAAGTGACAGTCCATGGGATCGAAGAAAATTTGACATTTTGGATCCAAAATTGGCTGAGTGTTAGAAAACAGAGGGTGATGGCTGAGGATTGTGTTTGTGACTGGAAGCCTGTGTCCTGTGGGGTTCCACAGGGACCAGGGCTAGTGTCCTTGCTGTTTGTGGTATGTATAAATCACTTAGGTTGAATGTAGGAGGGGTGAACTGTAAGTTTGAGGATGATATGAAAATTGGTGGGTGACAAATACTGATGGAGATAGCCTTAGATTACGAGAGGATATAGATGGGCTGGTCAGATGGACTGATCTGTGGCAAATAGAATTCAATCCAAATAAATGTGAGGTGACGCACTCGGGCAGCACAAACAAGGCAAAGGGAACACATGATGGACTCTGGGAAGCAACGAGGATCAAAGGGAATTGATGCTGGAACTGTGTAAGATGCTGATTAGGCCATAACTGGAGCATTGCGTGCTGTTCTGGAATCCACGTGATAGGGAGGGATGTGATAGCATTGGGGAGGGTGCAGAGGGAGATTTACCGTGATGTTACCTGGGTTGGAGAGTTTCAGTTACAAAGAGAGGTTAGACAGACTGGGATTGTTTTCCCTGAAGCAGCGGAGACTGAAAGGGGGACAGGATTGAGATGTATAAAATGGTGAGTGCCATTAGACAGGGCAGACAGGAAAACATCTTTTCCCTCGGAGGAAGGATCAATGGTCAAGGGACATAGATAGAAGGTAAGGGGCAGGAGGTTTAGAGCAGACGTGAGGAAATCCTTTCTCACCCATGGGATTGTGGAAGCTGGAGCTCACTGTCTGTAAGGGTGGGAGAGGCGGAAACCCTCCAAACGCTTAAGAAGGATTTAAATGTGCACTTGCAAAATCAAGGCTGTGAACTAAGTGGCGGAGCATGGGATCAGAATGGTGCGGTGGTTGGTTTGATTGGTGCAGACTCAATGGGCTGAGGAGTCTTTTCCTATAATGTAAATCCCTCTGGCTCTATAACTCTGTCAAAGCAACCAAAATAGTTTTCTGAAATCATAACCTGTTATGCTTTCTGCAAAGGAACTGAGCCAAGATTCAAGTCTGTGAGAAAGATGTGGAGGGATTAAGGCCTTGTAAGCAGCTGCGTGAGGTTGAGTTAATGGAGACGGCTAATGGTGGCCCATTTAGACTGATACAAATGTCTGCCCAGATATTAACATTGGAGAGTGTAGGGAATGGAGACCGCACTGGGGTGGGCCTGCTGCACTCGGGCTGAAGAACTTAACTTCTTACCTTTGAAGAATACTATCTTGTGGTCTGCAGTTCTCTCATAGACAGAGTCCACACTTTCCATGTTGCTGGGTAAACCGCGCCAGAATCGTTGGATCTCTGCTGGTTGCAGGGAGACCAAATGTCTGTTACGGGTCAGGCGCCAGAAATACTTCCCTATGACAGCAAACATACTGGGTTACTGACGGAAGTGGGTTCCAAAACAGGAGAGTAACATCCCAGTCTACAATGCAGCACTTCACAAATTGTCCTCAATTCCCTCACTGTCCTCTCAGTAACTCCTTCATCTCCACAACCCTCCAGGATCTCTACACTCTGGCCTCTTTAGCATCTCCAATTTTAACTGCTCCACCTCTGGCAGCTTGAGTTCAGGTCTCTAGGGCCCAACCGTTCAATTCTCTCACATCAACCTCTAGGTACTGCCTCCTTAAAAATTCTGCGCGGAACTCGCCTTTTAGATTGACCTGTGTGAATATTAAATTCTGTGGCATAAAAGCTCTCGAGCCTTGGCTCATGGAATCATAGTCAAACAGCCAGAGTCATACAGCACAGAAACAGACCCTTTGGTCCAACCAGTCCATGACGAACATAATCCCAAACTAACCTAGTCCCACTTGCCTGCCCCTGGCCCATATCCCTCCAAACCTTTCCTATTTATGTATCTATCTAAATGTCTCTTAAATATTGTAACTGTACCCACACCCACCTCTTCCTCAGGAAGCTCAGTCCATAAGTGAATCACCCTCTGAGTAAAAAAATTGCCTGTCATGTCTTTTTAAAATCTATCTCCTCTCACCTTAAAGGCGTGCCCCCTCGTCTTGAAATCCCCCATCTTAGGAAAAATACTACTATCATTAACTCTATCCATATCCCCTCGTTATGTTATAAACCTACATAAGGTTGCCTCTCAATCTCCTGTGCTCCAGTGAAAGATGTCCCAGCCTTTCCTTGTCAAGGGTAAAATATATATGCAGATTATTACTGTCTATTCTGTGCACAGCCTGCAACATAACAAAAATTGCACTCATCAGGTCATTTATCAAGATTACTAATATAAAGGGAAAACACAGGTAAACTGCATGGGAAGAGAGTGAACTCGTTCAATTGTTATTGCAATACACTATTATTTAATATTTAACTCCTACTAATTACAATCAGAGTCCACTTGCCAACCAATCAGCACTCTCTTCCCATGCAGTATAAATGTTATTTTCCCTTTATTTTGTTACTTTTACAAATTGCGTTGACGAATGCAAGATAAAAACCTTTGGCAAAATGTTTCCTTGGTTCAGCGATAATTAGGTTTTCCAAGACCAAGTGACTATTTGTGAGATTGTTGCTGTTGCTGTGACGTAGATTTCAGAAAGGACTTTGGCAAAGTCCTAAACAGGAAAACTGATAGAGAAGGCAAAACTACATGGGATACAGAATAACCTGGCAAGTTAGATCCAAAATTAGTGACAGGAGAGGGTGGTGGTAGAAGGTGGTGTGTCTGACTGGAGCCAAGTATGTCCTGGCATACCACAGGCTGGGTCCTGTATTGTTTGTGATATTCATAAACGATGGAGATGAGGAGTGATGATAAGTAATTTTGCGTGATACAAAGATTGGCTGATAGTAAGGAGGTAGGTGTTAGCAAGTTTTGAGAAGATTTGTAGCTCAGGTTGAGGTTCTGGATGTGAGTTTGCTCGCTGAGCGGAAGGTTAGTTTTCAGACGTTTCGTCACCATTCTAGGTAACATCATCAGTGAGCCTCTGGTGAAGCGCTGGTGTTATGTCCTGCTTTCTATTTATCTGGTTAGGTTCCTTGGGTTGGTGATGTCATTTCCTGCGTTGGTGATGTCATTTCCTGTTCTTTTTCTCAGAGGATGGTAGATTGGCTCCAAATCAATGTGTTTGTTGATGGAGTTCCGGTTGGAATGCCATGCTTCTAGGAATTCTCATGCGTGTCTCTGTTTGGCTTGTCCTAGGATGGATGTGTTGTCCCAATCAGGTGTTAGTTTAGAGAAGGATGGGAACACCAGCACCTCCAAGTTCCCCTCTGAGCTACTCGCCATCCTAACTTGGAATATATCGCCATTCCTTCACCGTCACTGGGTCAGAATCCTGGAATTCCCTCCCTAAGGACATTGTGGGTCAACTCACAGCACATGGACTGCAGTGGGTCAAGAAGCCAGCTCACCTCCACCTCCTCAAGGGGCAACCAGGGACGGGTGATAAATGCTGGGCCCAGCAGAGACGGCTATATCCCACAGATGAATAGAAACAAAAATGGATTGGTCAGATAGATAGAGTAGTGACATGCGGAATTTAACCCTCAGAAATGTGAGGTGATGCACTTTGAAAGAAGGAACAAGACAAGGGGAGTACTCAGTAAATGGCAACACACCAGGAAGTGCAGGGGGGACAGAGGGGTCAGGGACACACTTATTCATAGACCCCTGAAGGTGGCAAGGCAGGTTAATAAAGTACTAGAGTCAAAAAGGCACGCACTGCCTTTATCAGGCATGGCAGTGATTGTAAGAGCAGTGAGGTTATGTTGGGGCTGTACAGGACTTTGTTTAGGCCCCAGCTGGAGCACTGTGTACGGTTCTGGTCATTGCACGAGAGGGAGGATGTGATCACACTGAAAGGGGATGAGGAGGGGAATCACCAGGATGAAGGCCTGGGATGGAGGGTTTCAGTGATGGGGGGAGGCTGGATAAGCTCAGGCTGTTTTCTTTGGAGCAGAGAAGGCTGGGGTGGGTGGTGGTGGTGGGGGTGGGGGGTACCTGACAGACGTGTATAAGGTTATGAGGGACATGAACAGGGTGGATAGGAAGCAGCTGCTCCCCTTAGTCGAAGGATAAGTTACACAGGGGCACATTTTTACAGTTTTAGTACTACAGGCTTGATGGGTCGAAGGGTCTCTCTTACGTACTGTAATTCCACTATTAAACGGAGTAGAATTATTGGCTTGGCTTCTACAGTTCATGTCTATTCCAGCAGATGGGGCAATGCGCCAAACTAGATACGCTTCAAGGAGGCACATTTTGCATGGTTTCATTGAGAGCACGACTGGAAATTTTAATATTTAATATTACTGCCTTCAATTCATTACAACATCTCTCCCCTGTTCATAAATAGCTTCCTATTCCAATCATTTGTCAGATCTTTCAATAATAGTTATAATATACTGTTCCATCTCCAGGGTGACATTATTGCCTTTAAATTGCAGAGAAAAGCACCAATATATCACGGGATGTGATTTGTAATCAAGTGAACAGCAGACGTTTGAGAGCTGGCCCTTGGCTGTTGTGTGAAAAATTGAGAGAATATGAGAATGCACAATACAAAAGCAGGAGACAGTCTGACCCATCAAATTGTTGCAAATTCACTGCCCAACTGCCTACATTACCAGATAACAAGGTGTGGAGCTGGATGAACACAGCAGGCCCAGCAGCATCTCAGGAGCACAAAAGCTGACGTTTTGGGCCGAGACCCTTCATCAGAAAAGGGGGATGGGGTGAGGGTTCTGGAATAAATAGGGAGAGAGGGGGAGGCGGACCGAAGATGGAGAGAAAAGAAGATAGGTGGAGAGAGTATAGGTGGGGAGGTAGGGAGGGGATAGGTCAGTCCAGGGAAGATGGGCAGGTCAAGGAGGTGGGATGAGGTTGGTAGGTAGGAGATGGGGGTGTGGCTTGGGGTGGGAGGAAGGGATGGGTGAGAGGAAGAACAGGTTAGGGAGGCATAGCTGGGCTGGTTTTGGGATGTGGTAGGGGGAGGGGAGATTTTGAAGCTTGTGAAGTCCACATTGATACCATTGGGCTGCAGGGTTCCCAAGCGGAATATGAGTTGCTGTTCCTGCAACCTTCGGGTGGCATCATTGTGGCACTGCAGGAGGCCCATGATGGACATGTCGTCTAAAGAATGGGAGGGGGAGTGGAAATGGTTCGTGACTGGGAGGTGCAGTTGTTTATTGTGAACTGAGCGGAGGTGTTCTGCAAAGCGGTCCCCAAGCCTCCGCTTGGTTTCCCCAATGTAGAGGTAGCCACACTGGGTACAGCAGGTGCAGTATACCACATTAGCAGATGTGCAGGTGAACCTCTGCTTGATGTGGAAAGTCATCTTGGGGCCTGGGATGGGGGTGAGGGCCGAGCTACATTACAACATGCCCACACTTGAAAAGTACCTCAATGACTGTGAAATATTTTGGCAGATCCATTGGTGGTGAAAGGTGCTATCTAAATGCGAGTTTTTTTCACACACATCTATTGGAGCCCGCAGGGGGATTTTGTTCAATTCATGACAAGTGTAGCTGGTCAGTTGATGTTTGGAAGCAATGACCCATATAGATGTGGAGGTGCCAGTGTTGGACTGGGCTGGGCAAAGTTAGCAGTCACAGGTCATCAGGCTACAGTCCAACAGCTCTGCTCCGAAAGTTTGTAATTCCAAATAAACCTGTTGGGCTGTTATCTGGTGCTGTGTGACTTCTGACTTTGTGACCTGCCGCGCCAGCACAGAAACACAGCCTGCTTCATGTTTGTGTTCCTATTTCACACGCGCCTCCTCCCTGCCCTGCTTTATCTTGCCTCCTGGTTGTGAACAATGGGCATATGAAGCAGGTACAGGAGTGAGAGGCGCTGACTGGGATATATGGTCAGTTTGCAAGACCAAGAGCAAACGAGAGGCGAGTAAAATAGCGAGCAGAATAATACAATCGGACGTGAGAACATAAGGAGGCCATTCAGCCTTCAGGTCTGCTCCACCACTTAACGAGATGATTGCTGATTTGATCATTGACAATTACACTTTCCTGCCTTTTTCCCACAGCCCTTGACTTCTCCTTCCTGATTAAAAATCTGTCTGATTATGTCTAATGACCCAGCCTCGACAGCCCTCTGTAGTAAATAATTCCACACATTCGCTTCTCTCTGAGAGACGGAATTCCTCCTCTTCTCTGTCTTAAACTCCTTCCTTTTTCAAAGATGATGCCCTCTGGCGCTAGACTCTGACACAACAGGAAACAATCTTACCACATCTGCCCTGTCAACTCATCTAAGAATCTTGTGTGTTTTAATAAGATCAACTCTCATTCGTCTCCACTCCAGTGAGTACTGGGCCAATCTGCTCAACCTCTCCTCATGAGACAATCCATCCATATCTAGGAACAAGATAATGAACCTTCTCTGGACTGCCTCCAACAGAATACGTGGGCTGACATTACAAACTGGGCAAGTTCCAATGCTGCATTGTAATAAATCATGACAGACCTGCTGAATGGCAACTCACAAAAGACAGGCAGCTTTCTGATCTGCAGATCCTAATATCTTTAACACTTTCAAGGGTATTCTGCGGAGATATTTTGAAGCAAAAGAACTCACATTTATACATCATATTGTCACATTGTCAGGAGGACTCAATGAATCACTTAATCAGTAGTTTCTCTTCTAGTTCTTGAGAGATAGGGCGGCTCGGTGGCTCAGGGGTTAGCACTGCAGCCTCACTGCGCCAGGGACCCAGGTTTGATTCCAGCCTCGGGTGACTGTCTGTGTGGAGTTTGCACATTCTCCCCGTGTCTGTGTCAGTTTCCCCCGGGTGCTCTGGTTTCCTCCAACAGTCCAAAGATGTGCAGGCTAGGTGGATTGGCCATGCCAAAATTGTCCAGGGAAGTGTAGACTAGGTTGGTTAGCCATAGGAAATACAGGCTCATGGGGACAGGACAGATGGGTGGGTCTGGGTGGGATGCTCTTTGGAGGGTTGATATGGGCCAAATGGCCTGTTTCCACACTGTAAGGATTGTATGATCTTTCCTTAGATTAGGGGATGAAACTTATTGACAGTATTCCAGCTGTACTAAGCAAAGAGGTCCATCATAAACATAGATTAGAAAAATTGTGACTGTTTACCTTAGAGTGTGGTGAAGGTGAAGCCAGGGGAAATACTTAACTAAACCACATGAAGAGAATGTGGACCTCAGTGCCACAGGCAGTGGTGAAGGTGAATAATACAGATGTATTTTAAAGAAAGCTAGATTAACACTTGGAAGGAGAAAGAAACAGAAAGCTACAGCGTCGGAGTGAATGAACAGGGAGTGAGAAAATGATAAGTAACAGCAACAGCAGCTTGAAGCAGCTGGGCTTGTTCTGAGCAGTATGTCCATGTTCTTTAAGACTATTCAAGCTCTCAAAGGATTTTAGTGGGGCAAGTAATGAGATACATTTCATGGGCAGGAAGGTCAACAAATAAAGGAAAATAAAACAAAGAACTAAGGATGTTGGAAATCAGGCACAAAAACAGAAATAGCTGGAGATACTCAGCAGGGCTGGCAGCATGTGTGGCGAGAAATCAAAGCTAAACGTTTCAGGTCCAGTGACCCTTCTTCAGACCTGATTGTAGTTGGAGAAGTTTGGTATATATGCTGAGGATGGGGCGGGAGGGGGCGAGGAGTCTATGATAATAAAAACAAAGTTGCTGGAAAAGCTCAGCAGGTCTGGCAGCATCTGTGGAGGAGAAAACAGAGTTAATGTTTCGGGTCTGGTGACCCTTCCTCAGAACTGATGGTGGCTGGGAAAACGTCAGTTTATATGCAGAAAATAGGGAGGTGGGTGGTGTATGGAATAAACGATAGGATAGAGCCCAAAGAGAGAGAAAGGCAGTTGGACAGACAAAGGAGTTGCTAACGATCAGGCTGGGAGGGTGAATAATTGTTAATGGAGACAGTTAGTGACTAACAACAGGGGGTGTGTAGGGGCAGGTTGTGTGGTTACAAAAGTCAGTGACAGGTGGAGATGGAGCCCAGAGAGAGAAAACAACAGTTGGACAGACAAAAGAATTGGTAAGGGTCAGGCTGGGAGAACCAACAGCTGCTAATGGGGAGACCATTAGTGGCCGATAATGGGCTGTTTATGGTGGTAACAGCCCATGTGATGGCATGGCCTGCTGTGTGGGGGTATGGGTAAGGGCATAGGAGAAGGTACTCAGGTCCTAAAATTGTTGAACTGGATATTGAGTCCAGAAGGCTACACGGTTCCCAAGTGAGATGCTGCTCTTCCAATTTGTGCTGAGCTTCACCAGGGCACTGCAGCGAGCCTGAGGCAGATACATTGGCCAGGGACCATGGAGGTGTGTTAAAGTGGCAGGCAACAGGTAGTTCAGGGTCTTTTTTGTGAGCATAATGTAAATGTTCTGCAAAGCGCTTCCTTGTACTGATTGTAATGAGGTCAGACAGTTGGACCCGATAGAATAAGAGTTCCTTGTTTGGGGCAGTTAATCTGGTCCAATCAGGGAGCCCTGGCTGACAGATAGAATGTAGAACATAGAACAGTACAGCACAGAACAGGCCCTTCAGCCCACGATGTTGTACCGACCATTGATCCTCATGTATGCACCCTCAAATTTCTGTGACCATATGCATGTCCAGCAGTCTCTTAAATGTCCCCAATGACCTTGCTTCCACAACTGCTGCTGGCAACGCATTCCATGCTCTCACAACTCCCTGTGTAAAGAACCCGCTTCTGACATCCCCTCTATACTTTCCTCCAACCAGCTTAAAACTATGACCCCTCATGTTAGCCATTTCTGCCCTGGGAAATAGTCTCTGGCTATCAACTCTATCTATGCCTCTCATTATCTTGTATACCTCAATTAGGTCCCTCTCCTCCTCCTTTTCTCCAATGAGAAAAGTCGGAGCTCAGTCAACCTCTCTTCATAAGATAAGCCCTCCAGTCCAGGCAGCATCCTGGTAAACCTACTCTGAACCCTCTCCAAAGCATCCACATCTTTCCTATAATAGGGTGACCTGAACTGGACGCAGTATTCCAAGTGCGGTCTAACCAAAGTTTTATAGAGCTGCAACAAGATCTCATGACTCTTAAACTCAATCCCCCTGTTAATGAAAGCCAAAACACCATATGCTTTCTTAACAACCCTGTCCACTTGGGTGGCCATTTTAAGGGATCTATGTATCTGCACACCAAGATCCCTCTGTTCCTCCACGCCAAGAATCCTATCCTTAATCCTGTACTCAGCTTTCAAATTCGGCCTTCCAAAATGCATCACCTCGCATTTATCCAGGTTGAACTCCATCTGCCACTTCTCAGCCCTTCTCTGCATCCTGTCAATGTTCCGCTGCAGTCTACAACAGCCCTCTATACTGTCAACGACACCTCCAACCTTTGTGTCGTCTGCAAACTTGCTGACCCATCCTTCAATCCCCTCATCCAAGTCATTAATAAAAATTACAAACAGTAGAGGCCCAAGGACAGAGCCCTGTGGAACCCCACTCACCACTGACTTCCAGGCAGAATATTTTCCTTCTACTACCACTTGCTGTCTTCTGTTGGCCAGCCAATTCTGTATCCAAGCAGCTAAGTTCCCCTGTGTCCCATTCCTCCTGACCTTCTGAATGAGCCTACCATGGGGAACGTTATCAAATGCCTTGCTGAAGTCCATATACACCACATCCACAGCTCGACCCTCATCAACTTTTCTAGTCACATCCTCAAAGAACTCGATAAGGTTTGTGAGGCATGACCTGCCCCCCTCAAAACTGTGTTGACTGCATTTGAGCAAGCCATGCTCTTCCAGATGGTCATAAATCCTATCCCTCAGAATCCTTTCTAACACCTTGCAGACGACAGACGTGAGACTTACTGGTCTGTAATTGCCGGGGATTTCCCTATTTCCTTTCTTGAAGAGAGGAATTACATTTGCCTCTCTCCAGTCCTCAGGTACGACTCCAGTGGAGAGCAAGGATGCAAAGATCCTCGCAAGTGGCAAAGCAATTGCGTTTCTCGCTTCCCAAAGCAGCCGAGGACAAATCTGGTCTGGGCCTGGCGACTTGTCAATCTTAATGTTTGACAAAATTTTCAGCACATCAGCTTCCTCTATCTCTATCCATTCCAGCATGCACACCTGCTCTTCAAAGGTTTAATTCACTACAATGTTCATTTCTTTCGTAAAGACAGAAGCAAAAAACTCATTAAGGGCTTCCCCTACCTCCTCAGACTCCACACACAAGTTCCCTATGCTATCCCTGATCGGCCCTACTCTTTCTTTGACCATTCTCTTATTCCTCACTTAAGTGTAAAATGCCTTTGTGTTCTCCCTAATCCATTCTGCCAAGCCTTTCTCGTGCCTCCTCCTGGCTCTCCTCAGACCATTTTTGAGCTCCTTCCTCGCCTGCCTGTAATCCTCTAGAGCTGAGCTTGACCCTAGCTTCCTCCACCTTATGTAAGCTATCTTACTCCTTTTGATGAGAAGCTCCACCGCTCTTGTCATCCAAGGTTCCTTTATCTTACCCCTTCTTACCTGTCTCAGAGGGACATATTTATTCATCACTCGCAACAACTGTTCCTTAAACAGTCTCCACATGTCTGTAGTGCCTTTACCATGGAACAATTGCTCCCAGGCCATGCTTCCTAACTCATGTCTAATTGCGTCATAGTTTCCTCTTCCCCAATTAAATATCCTCCCATTTTGCCTAATCCTCTCCTTCTCCATAGCTATGTAGAATGTGAGGCAGTTATGGTCACTATCACCAAAATGCTCTCCCACCACAAGATCTGATACCTGCCCCGGCTCGTTTCCGAGCACCAAGTCTAGAATGGCCTCTCCCCTCATCGGCCTGTCAACGTACTGAGTTAGGAAACCCTCCTGAACACACCTTACAAAAACAGCTCCATTCAAATCTTCTGCTCGAAGGAGGTTCCAATCAATATTAGGAAAGTTAAAGTCACCCATTACAACAACCCTACTACGTCCACACTTTTCCAAAATCTGCCGACCTATGCTTTCTTCAATCTCCCTGCTTCTATTGGGGGGCCTGTAGTAAACCCCTAATGAGGTGACTACTCCCTTGCTGTTCCTAATTTCCACCCACACTGACTCAGTAGGCAGATCTTCCTCGACAAAGGAAGCTTCTGTGGCTGTGATACCCTCTCTGATTAGTAGTGCTACACTCCCTCCTCTTTTCCCCCCTCCCTATTCTTTTTAAATGCTCTAAACCCTGGAACATCCAGCAACCATTCCTGCCCCTGAGAAACCCATGTCTCTGTTATGGCCACAACATCATAGCACCAGGTACTGATCCATGCTCTAGGTTCATCACTTTTATTCCTGATACTCCTTGCATTAAAGCAAACCCACTTTAACTGATCCCTTGGTTCCTTCCCAGGAAAATCCTTCCCTCTAGCTGGTCTACCTCTTGCTACTGCCTCACCTGCATCAACTCTCACCTCCGGTATACAGCTCAGGTTCCCACCCCCCTGCCATACTAGTTTAAACCCTCTCGAACTACTCGAGCAAACCTTCCACCCAGGACATTGGTCCCCTTCCAGTTCAGATGCAACCCGTCCTTCTTGTACAGGTCCCATCTTCCCCAGAAGGCATCCCAATTATCTACATATCTGAAGCCCTCCCTCCTACACCAGCTGCGCAGCCACGTGTTAAGCTGTGCCCGCTCCCTGTTCCTCGCCGCGCTATCTTGTGGCACCGGTAGTAAACTAGAGAACACTACTCTGTTCGTCCTGCTTTGCAGCTTCCATCCTAACTCCCTGAAATCACTTTTTATATCCTCAATCCTTTTTCTGTTCATATCATTAGTGCCAAAATGTAACACGATTTCTGGCTGTTCGCCCTCCCCTTTCAGAACCTTATACACCCGATTGGAGACGTCCCGGACCCTGGCACCAGGGAGGCAACATACCTTCCGGGAATCCTGATCCTGACCACAAAATCTCCTGTCGATTCCCCTAACTATCGAGTCCCCTACCACAAGTACTTTTCTATTCTGCCCCCTTCCCTTCTTTGCCACAGTGTCAGGCTCAGTGCCAGAGAACTGACTACTATGGCTTTCCTCTGGTAGGTCATCACCCCCCCAGCAGTATCCAAAACGGTATACTTATTGCTGAGGGGAATGCCCACAGGGGATCTCTGCACTGCCTGTCTGTCCCCTTTCCTCCCACTAACTGTAACACATCTATCCTGGTCCTGAACCTTAGGAATGACCAACTCCCAGTAACTCCTCTCAGTTACCCCCTCTGCCTCCCGAATGATCCGTAGTTCATCCAGCTCCAGCTCCATTTCCTTAACACGGTTTTCAAGGAGCTGGAGTTGGGTGCACTTCCCGCAGATGTCGCCAGCGGAGACGTGTGCCATGTCTCCCACCTGCCACATTCTGCAGGAGGAGCAAGCAACTGCCCTAGCATCCATACCCCACTTATCGGAACACCCACTCAGTACTAAAGTAGAAAGCTTACTTCAAGTTGCTATAAAATTAATAACAAACTTATATTCAATAGAGAAAGTTTAGAATGAACCTTACCTTATTAACTCGGTTAGAGGAGGAGGGCGGCTGGGAGACACTACGGTTGTAGTTGGAATGTAGTTGGATAGAAAGGGGAGTGTCAGAGATACTGACATTCTAATGCCTGAGTCTGAATGAGAAAGTATTAGAGTCAAGGACTGTTCATGCGTAAATAAAGGGGGATTTGGTGATGGGATAACGGCCCCTTGTGGAGTTACTTCATCACCCAGTCTATGCTTCACCTCCCTAATGTAGAGCGACCTGGATGTGTGGGATCACTGCATCTGAAATGTTAACTTAACAAATGTAGGGAGCGGATTAAATCCAATCAGGGAGGAAACGAGGAAACAGGTTTTCAGGCAATGAATTGTGATGATCTGGAACATTCTGCCTGTCAGGGTGACATAAACAGATTCAACAGTAGTTTTCAGAGAGGAATTTGATAAACATTTGAAAAGGAATGCCACCCGGGTGTATGACGAGTGGGACAATGTTGGTCAGCCATTAAAAACAGCCAGTACCAGCGCAACGGACTGAATGGCCTTTGTGCTTTAAGATGCTATGAATCGATGAAGATGGAAAATTAGGAAAGTAAATGAGAGAGATGTGCATCACATTTATAACTTCTTTCTGAGAGATCGCATGGCTGAATGGAGCCATGATTAATCTTATTTCAGTCTTCAACACAAATAATTCTTCAGCTGCACAGCAGGAACCAGGCTGACTGGCTGCTCAGTTCTAGTGTATACCATCTGGTCAATCTGCATCTCGAGCCTGATGCTGTAATGGTTTAGGACAGCAGTTTGAATACCTCATTGTCATACAGTCAAATTCCCCTACTCCATCACTGTAAACATCCACATAAACAGACAAAGAAATTGGAGACAGCTGCCTGCTTTCACAGGTATGAAAAGAGTAAATTATACCCGAGGGCTAAAAGAATGCAGTGTTGGATGCAGGTCTTGCCCTGAACATTTGTAAATAAGGCATCACTACGTTCCAACGGCAAATTATGTGATTCAATGGGTTTGTAAGGAGTTCAGACACAATGGGATATCACACTGTGAGACAGCAACGCTAAATTCAATGCAGAAATAAGATGTTCCCTCCCCAACACTGCCACCAACTGTTCCAGTAATGGTTTCAAAGATTTTGCCTCTACGTGCTCATGCCCTCTTTGAGTAACATTGGTGTTTAGGCTTGTTTTTTGCCAGTTCTAACTCATTCCCCTGAATCCCTTGGCAAGGCTGTGTTCAGAGAGGAGAATAAAGTAACATTTTTCTGGCTGTTGAATACTGGCTTGAACTTCACAAAGTTTCGGAGGAGGCCAGGTTTCTCCAGTGCTGATTATTTACTCTGCTTGTGACAGTTCAGTCCTCTCACGGTGGCACATTCTGCAATTTATACGCACGTTCCTGTTTCAATGGGCGGAAACAGACACAGCGCTCAATGTGGGGATTAACCAGAAATTGGACACAGTGCTCAGTGTGGAGACTGCGCAAAACTGGACACAGTGTGAGTTTAACAGAAATATCAAGGCAAGAAGAGGGAAATTTGAATCACCATCACCAAGAGGTGACGGGATCAGTTGCCAGACTTGTTGGTGTGATGTGGGTTAGAATATCAGTATCCCTCGAGCGGGAGCGGTCTTCATTTTCACGAGGAGAGTGAGAGAGCCAGACAGAGAGAGCACCAGGAGGCTGCCGGGAAGGTAACTTTTTTTACCACTTTAAAAAGCTTACCTCGAACGGGAGCGATCTTCATTTATTTGGGCAGTGGCTGAACCCGAGACACTACACGTGTAGTGCCTCCCACCCGCCCTCCTCCTCTAACCAAAAAAAAGTCTTGGTGGTGTGTAGATAAGGTAAGTCTTTTTCTGTTTCACGTTTCTTTATATATATATCGTGTGATTGCCAAAAACCTTCCGGTTCCTTTTTCATTTATCTAAGTTAAGTTTAATAATGTCAGGAGATCTCACACCCGTGTTGTGCTCCTCTTGCTCAATGTGGGAGCTCAGGGACAGGGTTGATGTCCCCGACTCCTTCACGTGCAGGAAGTGTGTCCAGCTGCAGCTCTTATTAGACCGCATGGTGGCTCTGGAGCTGCGGATGGACTCACTTTGGAGCATACGCGATGCCAAGGGGGTCGTGGATAGCACGTTTAGCAAATTGGTCACACCGCAGATTAGGATTGCTGAGGGAGAAAGGGAATGGGTGACCAAAAGGCAGAGGAAGAGCAGAAAGGCAGTGCAGGTCTCCCCTGCAGTCATCTCCCTCCAAAACAGGTATTCCGTTTTGGATACTGTCCGGGGAGATGTCTCACCTGGGGAAGGCAGCAGTAGCCAGGTTCATGGCACCGTGGCTGGCTCTGCTGTGCAGAAGGGTGGGAGAAAGAGTGGAAGGGTGATAGTCATTTGGGATTCAATTGTAAGGGGAGTAGATAGGCGGTTCTGCGGTCGAAAACGGGACTCCCGAACCATTTCAAGCCCAACGACTCCCACAGCTACCTGGAATACACCTCCTCCTACCCACCCGCCTGCAAAAATTCCATCCCCTATTCCCAATTCCTCCGCCTCCGCTGCATCTGCTCCCACGATGAGGCATTCCACTCCTGCACATCCCAGATGTCCAAGTTCTTCAAGGACCGCAACTTTCCCCCCACAGTGATCGAGAACGCCCTTGACCGTGTCTCCCGCATTTCCCGCAACACATCCCTCACACACCGCCCCCGTCACAACCGCCCAAAGAGGATTCCCCTCGTTCTCACACACCACCCCACCAACCTCCGGATACAACGCATCATCCTCCAACACTTCCGCCATCTACAATCCGACCCCACCACCCAAGACATTTTTCCATCCCCACCCTTGTCTGCTTTCCGGAGAGACCACTCTCTCCGTGACTCCCTTGTTCGCTCCACACTGCCCTCCAACCCCACCACACCCGGCACCTTCCCCTGCAACTGCAGGAAATGCTACACTTGCCCCCACACCTCCTCCCTCACCCCTATCCCAGGCCCCAAGATGACTTTCCACATTAAGCAGAGGTTCACCTGCACATCTGCCAATGTGGTATACTGCATCCACTGTACCCGGTGTGGCTTCCTCTACATTGGGGAAACCAAGCGGAGGCTTGGGGACCGCTTTGCAGAACACCCCGCTTGGTTCGCAATAAACAACTGCACCTCCCAGTCGCAAACCATTTCCACTCCCCCTCCCGTTCTTTAGATGACATGTCCATCATGGGCCTCCTGCAGTGCCACAATGATGCCACCCGAAGGTTGCAGGAACAGCAACTCATATTCCGCTTGGGAACCCTGCAGCCCAATAGTATCAATGTGGACTTCACCAGCTTCAAAATCTCCCCTTCCCCAACCGCATCCCAAAACCAGCCCAGTTCGTCCCCTCACCCCACTGCACCACACAACCAGCCCAGCTCTTCCCCTCCACCCACTGCATCCCAAAACCAGTCCAACCTGTCTCTGCCTCCCTAACCGGTTCTTCCTCTCACCCATCCCTTCCTCTCACCCCAAGCCGCACCTCCATCTCCTACCTACTAACCTCATCCCACCTCCTTGACCTGTCCGTCTTCCCTGGACTGACTTATCCCCTCCCTACCTCCCCACCTATACTCTCCTCTCGACCTATCTTCTTTTCTCTCCATCTTCGGTCCGCCTCCCCCCTCTCCCTATTTATTCCAGTTCCCTCTCCCCATCCCCCTCTCTGATGAAGGGTCTAGGCCCGAAACGTCAGCTTTTGTGCTCCTGAGATGCTGCTTGGCCTGCTGTGTTCATCCAGCCTCACATTTTATTATCTCACATTTTATTATCTCCTGAATGGTATGTTGCATCCCAGGTGCACGGGTCAGGGATGTCTCCGATCGGCTGCAGAACATTCTGAAGGGGGAGGGCGAACAGCCAATTGTCGTGGTGCATATAGGCACCAACGATATAGGCAGAAAACGGGATGAGGTCCTACAAGCAGAATTTAGGGAGTTAGGAGCCAAGTTAAAAAGTAGGACCTCAAAGGTAGTAATCTCAGGATTGCTACCAGTGCCACGTGCTAGTCAGAGCAGAAATGAAAGAACAGCTAGGATGAATGCGTGGCTTGAGGGATGGTGTAGGAGGGAGGGGTTCAGATTTTTGGGACATTGGAACCGGTTCTGGGGAAGGTGGGACTATTACAAATTGGACGGTCTACACCTGAACAGGACTGGAACCAATGTCCTTGTGGGTGCTTTTGCTAATGCTGTGGGGGAGGGTTTAAACTAATGTGGCCGGGGGATGGGAACCAAATATTGGACAGAAAGGAGATAGAAACGAAAGCCTGTAGCGAACTAGATAATGGAGTCAGTGTGACTAAAGGGAATAGTAGTCGGGGAGCAGATGATGAACACAAAGGGACAGGTGGTCTGAGGTGCATTTGTTTTAATGCGAGGCGTGTAGTAGATAAGGAAGATGAGATTAGGGCTTGTATTGGTACCTGGAGGTATGATGTTATTGCTATTACTGAGACTTGGTTGAGGGAAGGGCATGACTGGCAACTAGTTGTCCCAGGATACCGATGCTTCAGGTGGGATAGAGAGGGAGGTAAAAGGGGTGGAGGAGTTGCAGTCCTGGTCAAAGACAATATCACAGCCGCACTGAAGGAGGGCCCCATGGAGGACTCAAGCAGTGAGGCAATATGGGGAGAACTCAGAAATAGGAAGGATGCAGTAACAATGTTGGGGCTGTACTACAGGCCTCCCAACAGCGAGCGTGAGATAGAGGTACAAATATGTGAACAGATAATGGAAAGGTGTAGGAGAAACAGGGTGGTGGTGATGGGAGATTTTAATTTTCCCAACATTGACTGGGATTCACTTAGTGTTAGGGATCAAAACGGAGCAGAATTTGTAAGGTGTGTCCAGGAGGGTTTTCTAGAGCAGTATCCCAACCCAGGAAAGGGCCATAGTGGACCTGGTGCTGGGGAATGAACCCGGCCAGGTGGTTGATATTACAGTAGGGGACTACTTTGGAAATAGCGACCACAATTCCCTAAGTTTTACAATACTCATGGGCAAGGATAGGAGTGGTCCTAAAGGAAGAGTACTAAATTGGGGGAAGGCTGACTATACCAAGATTCGGCAGGATCTGAGGAATGTAGATAGGGAGAAACTGTTTGAAGGTAAATCCACATTTTATATGTGGGAGGCTTTTAAGGAGAGGTTGATTAGCATACAGGAGAGACATGTTCCTGTGAAAATGAGGAATAGACAAGGCAAGATTAGGGAACCATGGATGACAGGTGAAATTGTAAGACTAGCCAAGAGAAAAAAGGAAGCATACATGAGGTCTAGGCGACTGAAGACAGATGAAGCTTTGCAAGAATATCGGGAATGTAGAGCGAACCTGAAAAAAGGGATTAAGAGGGCTAAGACAGGACATGAGATATTGCTGGCAACCCATGGTTAAGGAAAATCCCAAAGCCTTTTATTCATATACAAAGAGCAAGAGGGTAACTAGAGAAAGGGTTGGCTCACTAAGGACAAAGAAGGAAAGTTATGCGCTGAATCAGAGAAAATGGGTGACATTCTTAACGAGTACTTTGCGTCGGTATACACCAAGGAGAGGGACATGACGGATGCTGAGGTTAGGGATAGATGTTTGCTTACTCTAGGTCAAGTTGACATAAGGAAGGAGGAAGTGTTAGGTATCCTAAAAGACATTAAGGTGGACAAGTCCCCAGGTCCGGATGGGATCTATCCCAGGTTGCTGAGGGAAGCGAGAGAGGAAATAGCCGGGGCCCTAACAGATATCTTTGTAGTGTCCTTAGACACGGGTGAGGTCCCGGAGGACTGGAGACTTGCTAATGTTGTCCCCTTGTTTAAAAAGGGCAGCAAGGATAATCCAGGTAATTATCGACCGGTGAGCCTGACGTCAGTGGTAGGGAAGCTCTGGAGAAGATACTGAGGGATAGGATCTATTCCCATTTGGAAGAAAATGGGCTTATCAGTGATAGGCAACATGGTTTTGTACAGGGAAGGTCATGTCTTACCAACTTAATAGAATTCTTTGAGGACATGACAAAGTTGATTGATGAGGGAAAGGCTGTAGATGTCATATACAGGGCTTCAGTAAGGCGTTTGATAAGGTTCCCCATGGCAGGCTGATGGAGAAAGTGAAGTCACATGGGGTCCAGGGTGTGCTAGCTAGATGGATAAAAAAAACTGGCTGGGCAACAGGAGACAGAGGGTAGTAGTAGAAGGGAGTTTCTCAAATTGGAGACCTGTAACCAGTGATGTTCCATAGGGATCTGTGCTGGGACCACTGTTGTTTGTGATATATGTAAATGATCTGGAGGAAGGTGTAGGTGGTCTGATCAGCAAGTTTGCAGATGACACTAAGATTGGTGGAGTAGCTGATAGTGAAGGGGGCTGTCAGAGATTATAGCAGAATATAGATAGACTGGAGAGTTGGGCAGATAAATGGCAGATGGAGTTCAATCCAGGCAAATGCGAGGTGATGCATTTTGGAAGATCAAATTCAAGGGCGAACTATACAGTAAATGGAAAAGTCCTGGGGAAAGTTGATGAACAGAGAGATCTGGGCGTTCAGGTCCATTGTTCCCTGAAGGTGACAACGCAGGTCAATAGGGTGGTCAAGAAGGCATATGGCATGCTTTCCTTCATTGGGCCGGGTATTGAGTACAAGAGTTGGCAGGTCATGTTACAGTTGTATAGGACTTTGGTTCGGCCACATTTGGAGTACTGTGTACAGTTCTGGTCACCACATTACCAAAAGGATGTGGATGCTTTGGAGAGGGTGCAGAGGAGTTTCACCAGGATGTTGCCTGGTATGGAGGGTGCTAGCTATGAAGAGAGGTTGAATAGATTAGGATTATTTTCATTAGAAAGACAGAGATTGAGGGGGTACCTGATTGGGGTCTACAAAATCATGAGGGGTATAGACAGGGTGGATAGCAAGAAACTTTTTCCCAGAGTGGGGGACTCAGTTACTAGGGGTCATCAGTTCAAAGTGAGAGGAGGAAAGTTTAAGGGAGATATGCGTGGAAAGTTCTTTACACAGAGGGTGGTGGGTGCCTGGAACGCGTTGCCAGCGGAGGTGGTAGACGCAGACACGTTAGTGTCTTTTAAGATATATTTGGACAGGTACATGGATGGGCAGGGAGCAAATGGACACAGACCGTTAGAAAATAGATGACAGGTTCGACAGAGGATCTTGATCGGCGCAGGCTTGGAGGGCCGAAGGGCCTGTTCCTGTGCTGTAGGTTTCTTTGTTTCTTTGTTTCTATTTATCATGGAATCCCTACTGTGTGGAAACAGGCTGTTCGGGCCAACCAGTCCACACCGAACCTCAAAGCATCCCAACCAGACCCACTCCGCTATAACCCACCCAATCTACACATCCCTGAACACTACAGGCAGTTTAGCATGGCCAATCCACCCTAACCTGCACGTCTTTGGACTGAGGGAGGAAACCAGAGGAAACCCACACAGACACGGGGAGAATGTGCAAACTCCACACAGACAGTCACCCGAGGCTGGAATCGAACCCGGGTCCCTGGCGCTGTGAGGCTGCAGTGCTCACCACTGAGCCACTGTGCCGTCAAAACAGCGCATACGTTCTTGCAGCGAAATGAAATAAGAGCAGAATCATGAGTTTTACCTTTGAAGAAGAAAGCTTCTCCCCTGATCTGAGCCACTGCGTCAAAGTTAGTGTTACATCTATCAGGAACATCTGGTCGAGACCTGTGAGGGAGAGATGGTCAGGTCAGAACATAGCTTTCTTCACACTCCAGCCTGTAATCATGCACAATTGCTCAATCCATCGATGTTCCACTCAAATGGAAAGTTCTGGGATTGGCCAGGATTTGCAGAGTAGGGAGTTGCTAACCCTGCAGTTTGTTCTGTGGACTCCAAGAACTGAAAAAATAATCTCCAGGATGTTGTATGCACAAAATCCCCAGGAAAAAAATCTGGAGACGTTGTTACAAGAAACACCTGGAGTATCGTGTGCAGTTTTGATCTCCAAATTTGAGGAAGGACATTCTGGCTATTGAGGGAGTGCAGCGTAGGTTCACGAGGTCAATTCCCAGAATGGCGGGACTGTCATATGTTGAAAGATTGGAGCGACTGGGCTTGTATACACTTGAGTTTAGAAGGTTGAGAGGGGATCTGATTGAGACATATAAGATTATTAAGGGATTGGACACTGTGAAGGCAGGAAGCATGTTTCCACTGATGGGTGAGTCCAGAACCAGAGGGGACAGTTTAAAAATAAGGGGTAGGCCATTAAGAACAGAGTTGAGGAAAAACTCCTTCACCCAGAGAGTGGTGGATAAATGGAATGCTCTTCCCCAGAAGGTAGTGGAGGCCAACTCTCTGGATACTTTCAAGAAAGAGATGGATAGAGCTCTTAAAGACAGTGGAATCCAGGGTTATGGGGATAAGGCAGGAACAGGATACTGATTGTGGATGATCAGCCATGATCATAATGAATGGCGGTGCTGGCTCGAATGACCGAATGGCCTACTCCTGCACCTGTTGTCTATTGTCTCTAACATTGAGGATTGCTGTGGGGTGATGCCTGACCGAAGATTGGGACTCATCCACTCAACAGAATGAAGATTCCTTTCCATTTCTAATTGGCTGTGGGATGGTGGGTATTCTGAGGATTTTGGGAAGGCAGGAGTGGTGCAGGGATGGTTGTGGCCTTCTCTGGTTAGGGGGCAATGCCCTGCATCTATTTGCTTTTCAAGCTCCCAACTCACTGCCTAGCGAATGAACACCAGCAGTGACAGGGTGAGGCCCTTCACCAGGTGCTGATTTCCCACTTAACAGCTCGAGGTCACTTTGGTCAGGAAGGTTGCCCATAAGCTTTCTCACCCTTGATCTAACTGGGCAGGAGCAGAGAGGCAGTGAGATTTCTGACCACACCACTGCCCTGTTCACACTTTAGAACGATCCAATTCAGGGTCAATCACTGATCCTGAAACATGACCCTGATCACACTCACCTTGACTTCATGGCTCGCACCAAGAGAACAGTTAACCACGTTTTACTCACTCAGTCTCAATCAACACACAGTGATCAAAGGCAGTTTATATATATACTTAGCTATTTGATAGCACCTTCCAACCTTAGAACCACTTCCATCGAGAAGGGGCAGCAGACACATGGGAACACTGCCCCCTGCAAGTTCCCCTCCGAGCCACTCCCCATCCTGACTTGGAAATATATCCCCGTTGCTTCAGTCAGAGTCAGGCAGCATCCATGGAGAGAGAAATCAGGCTAACATTTTGAGACTAGGTGATTCTGATGAAGAATCAACAATGGTTTCATAATCATCATTTTTTAAATTGATTTCAAATTCCATCATCTACCATGTCAGGCATTTGAACCCAAGTCCCCAGAACATTATCTGCATCCCTGGATTAACAGTCCAGCGATGAGACCATCGGGCCGTCACCTCCCAAGGTAAAGACATTGCTCCTCGTCTTTATGTTCTTGCAAATTGTCTGGATGAGTGCAAGATGAAAGAGACGGTTTCTCAGAGTGTAAAGTTGGGCACAGAGATTTCTTGCTTTGTGTTAAATTTGGCTGAAGGACTCAGGTGTCGGGGGGGATGGTTGGGGGGGGGAATTGGGGGCGCTGGGGAAGACAGTGGGTGAAAATGATGGTCTGAACAACTCACTGAACGGTTGGCTGCTGGTCTGCTGGTTCTGGGAGCTCTGGGTGCCAGGATGAATTTTCCAGTTGGACTTGGTTGGGGAGCAGCAGTTCTCTGACACCTCAACATGGACAGAAAGACAGAAAACACGTCAGTTCAAATCAGCAAAACAGACAAGCAGTATCCTGACGAAACCTGATTAACCAAAAAGCAAATGAAATTTGATAGTGCAGTTATGTAAAATCTCTCCAACAGGCTATAATTTTGTCCCTGAGGTTAACGTGAATGGTTTGGAGCAGGCTGGAACTGCAGAAAGCTGTAAATGCAAACTTTCAGTCTCATTGTCAATGCCATTGGTTTCTCATCATCCAGATCTAAGTACCCTTCTGCACTCCGCATACGTATTAAATCACAGGATGACATTTCTAATTAGAAACGTTTTTTCCAGTTCACTGACTATCCAATTTATTCTTTAATGCCCAGGGTTCTGCTACAACGTTCATTACGAGCTCAGAGTGTGGCAACAGAGAGCAACTGGAAGAAAAACGCTCTTCTGAGGGCTGAATGACCTCAGAATAATTGAACATGTGTCTTCTCTCATTCCTTGGAATGTACTTCAAACTGGTGTGAATCCTTCATCTGATTTGATAGTATTTGAGACTGCGATCAGTTCAAGTTCCACCGGAGGGACTCCAGTACTGAGCCTCCAACAGTGCAGCACTCCCTCAGCACTGACCCTCCGACGGTGTGGCGCTTCCTCAGCACTGACCCTCCGACAGTGCGGCACTCCCTCAGCACTGACCCTCCGACAGTGCGGCACTCCCTCAGCACTGACCCTCCGACAGTGCGGCGCTCCCTCAGCATTGACCCTCCAACAGTGCGGCGCTCCCTCAGCACTGACCCTCCGACAGTGCGGCTCTCACTCAGCACTGACCCTCCGACAGTGCGGCACTCCATCAGCACTGACCCTCCGACAGTGTGGCGCTCCCTCAGCACTGACCCTCCGACAGTGCCCACTCCCACAGCACTGACCCTCTGACAGTGCGACGTTCCCTCAGCACTGACCCTCCGACAGTGCGGCGCTCCCTCAGCACTGACCCTCCGACAGTGCGGCACTCCCTCAGCACTGACTCTCCGATAGTGCCCACTCCCTCAGCACTAACCCTCCGACAGTGCGGCACTCCCACAGCACTGGCCCTCCGACAGTGCGATGTTCCCTCAGCACTGACCCTCCAACAGTGCGGCGCTCCCTCAGCACTGACCCTCCGACAGTGCGGCGCTCCCTCAGCACTGACCGTCCGACAGTGCGGCGCTCCCTCAGCACTGACCCTCCAACAGTGCCCACGCGCTCAGCACTGGCCCTCCGACAGTGGCCACTCCCTCAGCACTGACCCTCCGATAGTGCGGCACTCCCTCAGCACTGACCCTCCGACAGTGCGGCACTCCCTCAGCACTGGCCCTCCGACAGTGCGGTGCTCCCTCAGCACTGACCCTCCGACAGTGGCCACTCCCTCAGCACTGACCCTCCGACAGTGCGGCATTCCCTCAGCACTGACCCTCCGACAGTGCGGCATTCCCTCAGCACTGACCCTCCGACAGTGCGGCACTCCCTCAGCACTGACCCTCTGACAGTGGTCACTCCCTCAGCACTGACCATCCGACAGTGCGGCACTCCCTCAGCACTGACCCTCCGACAGTGCGGCGCTCCCTCAGCACTGACCCTCCGACAGTGCGGCGCTCCCTCAGCACTGACCCTCTGACAGTGCGGCAATCCCTCAGCACTGACCCTCCGACAGTGCGGCGCTCCTTCAGCACTGACCATCCGACAGTGCGGCACTCCCTCAGCACTGACCCTCCGACAGTGCGGCGCTCCCTCAGCACTGACCCTCCGACAGTGCGGCGCTCCCTCAGCACTGACCCTCTGACAGTGCGGCAATCCCTCAGCACTGACCCTCTGACAGTGCGGAACTCCCTCAGCACTGGCCCTCCGACAGTGGCCACTCCCTCAGCACTGACCCTCCGACAGTGCGGTGTTCCCTCAGCACTGACCCTCTGACAGTGCGGCGCTCCCTCAGCACTGACCCTCCGACAGTGCCCACTCCCTCATCACTGACCCTCTGACAGTGCGGCGCTCCCTCAGCACTGACCCTCCGACGGTGCGGCATTCCCTCAGCACTGACCCTCCGACGGTGCGGCACTGCCTCAGCACTGACCCTCCGACGGTGCGGCACTCCCTCAGCACTGACCCTCCGACAGTGCGGCGCTCCCTCAGCACTGACCCTCCGACAGTGCGGCGCTCCCTCAGCACTGACCCTCCGACAGTGCCCTCTGTAGTGCACTGGCAGAGGTAGTTTCTGTTTGGGATAGTTTGTTACTCTACAATTTGTGTCTGCTTTTCGGCTGAGTCCCTTTCATCTCACACTTCGGGGGCTGGTGAGGAATACACACAGAAGGATCTGAGCTAGAAGCAGGAATAAGCAATTGAACAGTAATGCTCTCCAGCATTTTCATGGTGTCCAGTTTGTCATGACAGCTGAGGCACAGGTAGATATATTGTTATTAGTGTTAATCTTTTTATTAGCCCATGTGGTGTGCACCTTGCTTGGTTTCACTAATTGCCCTTGGGAAGGCGGTGAAATCTCTTTCTAATATATTCCAAATCCAGTACTGTGTCAGCAGAAATATCATCCTCTTTAAAACTGTACCCATTCCCCTTTGGCCTTAGCCACAAACCACCCGCTGTTCCCACCATGTCTCACCCATTTCCTGCTTGTGGCTCAACCAGACTCTACACGACATTGGGGTCATATTGAGCCCTTCCAACTGTAAAACCCCCCATCATGAAGACCTCTGTAACATTATGTGACATTGCCACAGTTCAAGAGCCACCCAAACTCTCGTTCATACCTTTCCTACCTTGATGTAGAATTATTCCAACACCCCCACCGACCAGCTTTCCACCTCCTCCCCTTCACCAGCCTGAGGCCATTCAAATCTCTGCTGCGATCTACACACCTGCATCAAATGCCATCCAGCCACTGACACTTGCGCTCGCTGACTGATACTGCCTCCTGGTTAAGCATCCTTGGCCTAACTTTGAAATCCATCCGTGGTTCTGCCCAGCTCTCCACCCTCTCACCCCTATCTCCTCCATTTCCACCTAAAGTCCTCGGTGCTCCTCTCATCTCGGCCTGTGGAGCACCCCAATTTTAATCACTCCACCGTGTTGGCCAGCCCTTAGTAAATTTGGGTACTTCAATCTCTGGAGTTCCCTTCCTGCACAATTCCATACCTCAAGCTCACTTTACTCCTTTAAGATGTTCCAGCTAACTCCACGCCCCTTCAACCAACCTCTTTTTATCTCCTGCCCCAATATCTCCTTGTCTGATTTGGTTTTGCTTCTTCCACATAGCAGCTCGGGACAGTGTAAGTTGTTGTTCAGTCCATGAGGTAGAAGGAAACTGGAGGAGCGAGAGGGCCATTTAGATGCCACACCTTCTCCTCCCTCGTTCTTCACCTTGCAGCATTGGTAACCCCTTTGTCCATACTCCACCTGCACTCCCGATCACTGGGACCATTGTCCCACGAGGTACCTTATCAAGTCTGCCCCATCGCAACCCGACTACCCCACCCCTATTACCCAAGCATGTCATAATTCTAACTTTGACCAGGAGTCATGAGTCAAACTAAAAGTGTTAAAATCTCATACTCCCACAGGATAAGGGCTGCGTCAATCGATTTTCACCAAGAATTCAAATTACTCTTTGGTCTTCAGTGAGACATTATTGAATCATGGAATCCCTACTGTGCAGAAGCAGGTCATTTGGCCCATCAAGTTCACACTGACCCTCTGGAGAGCATCCCACCAGACCCACCCCTCCACTCTATCCCTGCATTCCCCATGGCCAATCCACCCTGACCTGCACATCTTTGGACAATGGGAGGAAACTGGAGCGCTTGGAGGAAAGCCACGCAGACACAGGGAGAGGGTGTAAACTCCACACAGATAGTCACCCCATGTACCCACGGATCGGATTTATGTCCAAGATCTTTCAACATGGAAAAGATAAATCCATATCCCAGCAGATGAATGTGAAGCCAATCTCCACTGTCACAATTCATCTCAATTCAGGAAAAAGCAATAGAGAGAGACATTAAAATCTAAACTTTTAATATTAAAGATGGTCACAGTCAGACAGATGTGAAGATTGTTCCCAACAAGAACACAGCTGGAAGTCAAACACATTCTTCCAGACAGTTTGATTTTTATTAAATTCTCTCAATGACTGATTGGCCTGGAGAAATCATAAATCTCATAGTGTAAGTACACAGCTGGCTGAGCACATTAAGTCCAGGCACATTGTAAAATTAATGCCAGCAGTCACAGGCAGTAGCTGGTTTCGAGATGGTTTCTGGTTGGAATAATATGTTTTTCTCTCTATTCTGAGGTCTGCATGTAACCTAACATCAACTCAAACTAGGAACATGGTAGCCCCCAAGAGGAGGTAGTGGCGGCATTGTGTAAAATCACTGGGTCAGTCATCCCACAACATCAGCTTCACATTCTGGGGTCATGGAGCTAAATCCCACTGTGGCCGATGGAGGAAATTTGAATTCTGGAAAGAAAAACTATGTAAGCACTCAGTTATTGTTAAAAACCCACTGAGCATCACCTACACTCTCTAGTTCAGGAAATCTGCTCTTACTCTTCCTACATGTGACTCGAGACCCACAGCAACATGGTTGAATTCTCACTGCCCTCTTGGCAATAAACACCGGTCCAGCCATTCCATGAATAAATTTTGAAAAAAAAAGCCCTTGAGTTCACCCTTTCCCATCACATGACACAGCAATATGGAATTAGTGCCTGATCACTGTGATCAGACTACACCAGTCTGACATATGAGGGTGGGGGCAGGAGGAGAATGACAGGTCCACAGTCCCTTGTTGCTCCCAGAACATGCTCCACCCACCAAATATCCGCTCTCAATTTACTCAGATACTCGATCCCAACAATGTTACTTCTGAAAGAAATCTTTACAATTTGTATCTGGATGAACCAATATTTTTTGTTACTCTGAGCAGCATCTCATCTTCCCTTTGGGGATCCTGCAACCTCTAGGACTCCACATCAACTTCTATAAGTTTACAGCCTGATTCCATCCTTTCATCCCTTTTTCCCACTCCTACACCTTGGCCCTGTCATAATATGGGTCACTTTCAGTGCAACCTACCCATTCTGTCCTATTCTTAACCCTCATTATCACTTAATAAGCTTCTCTTTTGACTTGGCTTACCATCAATAAGCCCCTCAGATACATACCCCTTTCATATTGTGCTCTCCATGTGCTCCATCTCTAGCTATCTGCTCACCTCTTCCTCCATTCCTCCCCAACTCTCAACCTCATCTTTACCATATATACCATGTTCTTCTAGCTGCTATACGTTCTGATGAAGAGTCACTGGATTCAGAAAAGTAACTCTGCTTTCTCCCCACAGATGCTGTTGAGCTTCTTCAGTAATTTCTGCTTTTGTTTCAGCTCTCCACCTTCTGCACTTCTTTGTTTTATTACAGTACTCCCTGTGGCTACTTTCTGGGTCCCAAGAGAACACATGGAAGAACAACACAGGAGGTTAGAGTTCAAACCATATATCTGCCAGGTCCGGAGCTGGTCTTCATAAGGAAGATGGTACTGAAGGGGATCACCCACAGGCCCATGGTAATAAGGTCTCATGATGGATTCGTTGACTGAAGAATGGGACAGTCCAATGGCATGACCAAACTCATGGACAGCGACTGCAAACAGGTCCATCTCTCGAGGATCTGCAAGAAAGAAAGAACAAAAGAAACATTCTGAAACTGGCACATCATCCCTCATAAGCTTCATTTTCATCAGTGTGTTCAAATCCTGCCATGGCCTTGCTGTATCCACCCCACCCCCAACATCTCTAGAACCACCTTCACTCTCAATGCCCTTTCAGATCTCTGTGCTCCTCCAATCCTGACCTTAAGCATATTCCTGATTTCAATTGTTCAACCATTGGTGGCTGGGATCCTAACCTTGGGAAGTCCCTCCCTAAACCTCTATGCCTCTCCATCTCTCTTACTCCTCTTTTAAGAAGCTGCACTTTAAAAACTTGGTCTTTGACCAGGGATTTCATCACATGTGCAGATCTCCCACTAAGTGACTCCCTGTCACGTTGTGTTTGAATTGCCTTGGAGTACCTTACTGCTTTACTACAATAATGTTGTTTTTGTTACAGTGAGTACGTTTCAAGGTGTTTCACTACCTCGCAAAGAAAGATTTCGATATATTGTTTAATTGCTGAACATCCAACTGTAAAATTATGGTACTGAATGGTGTCGAGGTGGTGATGTTATTGTACTGCTTTGCTTCTAGCCCATGTGGGGGCAGAAGCTTTACTCAAGAAAATCCTCTCGCCTTCTTGATTCTCATATAGAATACCTGCAGCTCCTGGTGAAGCCAAATTGGGTGGAAAATGCATGCATGGCTCAGTGTTGAAATAGTTCTCGGATCTGAATGAAGTCATCAGACTTTGCATTTTAATGTGGAATTCGACTACTTATGATGAAGGAACATAAGAAGAGGAGCTAGCCATTCTTTCCTCTAACCTGTTCCATCATTTTTGGCTGATGTTTATCCCCATTCCATCCACCTACCGAAGCTTCACATCGCCTACATTCAAAACCCAACTGGTCACAGATTTTAAGATAACAAAGTGTGGGGCTGGATGAACACAGCAGGCCAAGCAGCATCTTAGGAGCACCAAAGCTGATGTTTCGGGCCTAGGCCCTTCATCTGAAGAAAGGTCTAGGCCCAAAACGTCAGCTTTTCTGCTCCTAAGATGCTGCTTGGCCTGCTGTGATCATCCAGTCCCACACTTTGTTATCGTGGATTCTCCAGCATCTGCAGTTCCCATTATCTCTGGTCACAGATTTTAAATGCTTCATCAAGCCCAGCATCTACGGCATTATTAAGGGTGCTTCCCATCTTTGTATGATTCAAATTTCTGAATGGCCAGACTCCTCCACTGGTGGAAATGGTTTTCTCTCTCTCTCTTCTCTCAATTCTTTCCAACATTCCAAAAACTTTACACCAATCACCCATCAAACCTCCTACATCTCTTGAAAATGCCAGACTTGTTGACTGGCTCAGTGCTGGACAGTCATGCAGAATGACATAGGTGTAACGCCCACAGTGGCTGCGGTTAGTGTAAGGTCCAACCTCTCCCCTCAGCCGAGGTCTGGTGGTCCTCAGTTTAAACCATCTGTCATCTCTCTCTAATCAGAAACTTTACCTATGCTCCACAACCCAACTTTTGGTCGCATGCTTGTCATTTCTCTGTAATTCTTTCATGAGATGTGGTCATTACTGGCCAAGATCTGCTGCCCATTTCTAATTTCCCTTGAACTGTACGGCTTTTTAGGACACATCTGAAGGCAGTTAAGAGTCATGAAAGAATTACAAAGAAATCACAAGCATGCGACCAAAAGTTGGGTTGTGGAGCATAAGTAAAGTTTCTGATTAGAGAGAGATGACAGATGGTTTAAACTGAGGATCACCAGACCTCGGCTGAGGGGAGAGGTTGGACCTTACACTAACCGCAGCCACTGAATTGGATAAATCATTGCAGGGGAATCATGCACAGGTTTAGGGGAGTCAATGGGCCAGTGGCATTGAAGTCTCGCATAGACTGGACAGAGTAAAGACAGTAGACTGCCTTCCCTAAACAGCATGAGGGAACCATGTGAGTTTTAAAAACAATCAATAACAGTTTCACATCTGCCGTCACTAACACTGCCCACACAGTCCAGATTTTTATTAAGTGAACTGAAATTCCACAGGCTGTCACCGATGAGATTTGAACCCGTGCCCCCGTGCATTACCCCAGCGCTCTGAGTTACTGTTCTAGTGACAGCAAACCCACTCACTCTCCCCCGACCTGTGCTAAATGCTTCCCAAAAGCCATTATATCTTTTCAGAGTTGTGTTGCCCAGAAGTGTACACACTGCTCCAATCTCACCAGGGATTTGTATATATGTCGCAGCTCTCTGGTTATAAAGGTCAGTGTCCATTAGCCTTTCTTAATTATTTCAATGAGGTTTTTGTTGCCCTGTGAAACCTGGGAGTTAACATCGTAACAGTTATGAAGGTACAAATGCCCTCACCGGGGGAGGGGAGATGCATCCATTGTGAACCCCCTGCTGCCTGCCTCTATTCACGTCAATCTCCATTCACTGCACCCCCAGTCCTCACACTACATACCCAATCACTTTTTATATGGCTCGTAAACAGGAGAACATATACAAATGGATAAACAAGAAAGCAATAAAACTGAGATAATAAAATGTGAGGCTGGATGAACACAGCAGGCCAAGCAGCATCTCAGGAGCACAAAAGCTGACGTTTCGGGCCTAGACCCTTCATCAGAGAGGGGGATGGGGTGAGGGTTCTGGCATAAATAGGGAGAGAGGGGGAGGCGGACCGAAGATGGAGAGAAAAGAAGATAGGTGGAGAGGAGAGTATAGGTGGGGAGGTAGGGAGGGGATAGGTCAGTCCAGGGAAGACGGACAGGTCAAGGAGGTGGGATGAGGTTAGTAGGTAGGAGATGGAGGTGCGGCTTGGGGTGGGAGGAAGGGATGGGTGAGAGGAAGAACAGGTTAGGGAGGCAGAGACAGGCTTGACTGGTTTTGGGATGCAGTGGGTGGAGGGGAAGAGCTGGGCTGGTTGTGTGGTGCAGTGGGGGGAAGGGACGAACTGGGCTGGTTTTGGGATGCGTGGCCTACTTCTTCAACCGGGAACCTAACTCTCCCTCCACTGGCCCCTTCTCCCGCTTCCAACACAAGTCCTCCTCCTGGACACCACCCCCAGGCCTCCTACCTTCCCTCGACCTCTTCAACTCAAACTGCCGTTGAGACATTAACCGCCTCAACCTCTCCACCCCCTCACCCACTCCAACCTCTCCCCTGCAGAATGGGCAGCGCTCCGCTCCCTCCGCTCCAACCCCAACCTCACCATCAAACCCGCAGACAAGGGTGCCGCAATGGTAGTATGGCGCACTAACCTCTAGATTGCCGAGGCCAGACGCCAACTCTCCGACACCACCTCCTCCCGCCCCCTCGATCATGACCCCACCCCCGAGCACCAAACCATCATCTCCAACACCATTCATGACCTCATCACCTCAGGGGACCTCCCACCCACAGCCTCCAACCTCATTGTTCCCCAACCCTGCACCGCCCGTTTCTATCTCCTTCCCAAAATCCACAAACCTGCCTGCCCTGGTCGACCCATCGTCTCAGCCAGTTCCTGCCCCACCGAACTCATCTCCACCTATCTGGACTCCATTTTCTCCCCTTTGGTCCAGGAACTCCCTACCTACATCCGTGACACCACCCATGCCCTCCACCTCCTCCAGGACTTCCAATTCCCTGGTCCCCAACACCTCATTTTCGCCATGGACGTCCAGTCCCTATACACCTGTATTCCGCATGCAGATGGCCTCAAGGCCCTCCGCTTCTTCCTGTCCCGCAGGCCCGACCAGTCACCCTCCACCAACACCCTCATCCGCCTAGCCGAACTCGTCCTCACCCTCAACAACTTCTCTTTCGATTCCTCCCACTTCCTACAGACTAAGGGGGTGGCCATGGGCTCCCGCATGGGCCCCAGCTATGCCTGCCTCTTTGTAGGTTACGTGGAACAGTCCCTCTTCCGCACCTACACAGGCCCCAAACCCCACCTCTTCCTCCGTTACATTGATGACTGTATCGGCACCGCCTCTTGCTCCCCAGAGGAGCTCGAACAGTTCATCCACTTCACCAACACCTTCCACCCCAACCTTCAGTTCACGTGGGCCATCTCCAGCACATCCCTCACCTTCCTCAACCTCTCAGACTCCATCTCAGGCAACCAGCTTGTAACTGATGTCCATTTCAAGCCCACCGACTCCCACAGCTACCGAGAATACACCTCCTCCCACCCACCCGCCTGCAAAAATTCCATCCCCTATTCCCAATTCCTCCGCCTCCGCCGCATCTGCTCCCACGATGAGGCATTCCACTCCCGCACATCCCCGATGTCCCAGTTCTTCAAGGACCGCAACTTTCCCCCACAGTGATCGAGAACGCCCTCGACCGCGTCTCCCACATTTCCCGCAACATATCCCTCACACCCCGCCCTCGCCACAACCGCCCAAAGAGGATCCCCCTCGTTCTCACACGCCACCCCACCAACCTCCAGATACAACGCATCATCGTCCGACACTTCCGCCATCTACAATCCGACCCCACCACCCAAGACATTTTTCCATCCCCACCCTTGTCTGCTTTCCGGAGAGACCACTCTCTCCGTGACTCCCTTGTTCGCTCCACACTGCCCTCCAACCCCACCACACCCGGCACCTTTCCCTGCAACCGCAGGAAGTGCTACACTTGCCCCCACACCTCCTCCCTCACCCCTATCCCAGGCCCCAAGATGACTTTCCATATTAAGCAGAGGTTCACCTGCACATCTGCCAATGTGGTATACTGCATCCATTGTACCCGGTGTGGCTTCCTCTACATTGGGGAAACCAAGCGGAGGCTTGGGGACCGCTTTGCAGAACACCTCCGCTCGGTTCGCAATAAACAACTGCACCTCCCAGTCGCAAACCATTTCCACTCCCCCTCCCATTCTTTAGATGACATGTCCATCATGGGCCTCCTGCACTGCCACAATGATGCCACCCGAAGGTTGCAGGAACAGCAACTCATATCCCGCTTGGGAACCCTGTAGCCCAATGGTATCAATGTGGACTTCACCAGTTTCAAAATCTCCCCTTCCCCAACCGCAACCCAAAACCAGCCCAGTTCGTCCCCTCCCCCCACTGCACCACACAATCAGCCCAGCTCTTCCCCTCCCCCCACTGCAACCCAAAGCCAGTCCAACCTGTCTCTGCCTCCCTAACCTGCTCTTCCTCTCACCCATCCCTTCCTCCCACTCCAAGCCGCACCCCCATCTACCCACTAACCTCATCCCACCTCCTTGGCCTGTCCATCTTCCCTGGACTGACCTATCCCCTCCCTACCTCCCCACCTATACTCTCCTCTCCACCTATCTTCTTTTCTCTCCATCTTCGGTCCGCCTCCCCCTCTCTCCCTATTTATTCCAGAACCCTCACCCCATCCCCCTCTCTGATGAAGGGTCTAGGCCCGAAACGTCAGCTTTTGTGCTCCTGAGATGCTGCTTGGCCTGCTGTGTTCATCCAGCCTCACATTTTATTATCTCAGATTCTACAGCATCTGCAGTTCCCATTATCACTCAGCAATAAAACTGAATTGTAAAATCAGCCTTACTGTCAGTAGCACCAGAACGCTGTTAAAGTTCTACCTGAGAACATTGCATCTAATGTTCAAATGTATCCTTTAGCCTGGGGCTCAGCAGATAGATTTTATGTGTATTTAATGTGCTCCTTCATCTTGTTGACTATGCCGTGCACCAGGAGAGACACCAGCATGTGAGCAGACATCCTCAAAGCTTCACGTAAAGGTCTTTACTGTATCTACAAGATGCATATCTCGTCAATGCATCAATATGTTTCTGACATCAATGAATTTCTTGCAATTTGGTCCATTTCATCTGTGAAAGATTAGATTTGAAGAATTACCTCAATGCAGTGGCTGGAACACTGCCAATGGAATTAGTGGGCAGCCGAAAGGGGGGCTGGGCCAAACAGAATCAGGGATATTAAGAAGGAGTTGGATAAATCATTGCAGGGGAATCATGTGCAGGTTTAGGGGAGGCAATAAGCCAGAGGTTTTATTCTAAAATGAAGGGCTCTGTTATGGCACAGATGTGGTATCCTTACTCCTGAACCTGGAGGCCAGGGTTCAAGCCCCACCTGTGCCAGGGATGCACAATAACATCTCTGAACAGGTTGATTAGAAAAAAGGGTTAAATAAAACCAAACTTATCGTGAGCCTATTAATCCAGAGACTTTGGGAATCAAACAAAAACAAGACATTACTGGAGGGATAACAAGGCGTGGAGCTGGATGAACACAGCAGGCCAAGCAGCATCATAGGAGCAGGAAAGCTGATGTTTCAGGCCTAGACCCTTCTTTAGAAAATGAAGAAGGGTCTAGGCCCGAAACGTCAGCTTTCCTGCTCCTATGATGCTGCTTGGCCTGCTGTGTTCATCCAGCTCTACACCTTGTTATCTCAGATTCTCCAGCATCGGCAGTTCCCACTATCTCTGAGACATTGCTGGAGAAACTCTGGCAGCATCTGAGAGTTAATGATATCTTTCCACTGGCCCTTCTGAATTGGTTCTGACGAAGGGTCACTGAAGTCGAAACACGAACTCTGACATGCTGCCAGGCCTGGTGAGTAACTGCTTAAAACTGGTGTGCTCCAGATCCTGAGTCACCGATCACTGGAATAGTCGCTACTTATTTACAACAACCAAAGAGTCATGATTGTGAGCATTTCTTTTCATTTTCCTTTTCATATCCACAGCTATAAGGGCAGCAATACTGACCATCTCACAATGCAGCGCTCCCTCAGCACTGACACCCTGGCAGTGCCCACTCCCTCAGCACTGACCCTCCGACAGTGCGGTGCTCCCTCAGCACTGACCCTCCGACAGTGCGGTGTTCCCTCAGCACTGACCCTCTGACAGTGCCCGCTCCCTCAGCACTGACACACCAACAGTGCGGCACTCCCTCAGCACTGACCCTCCGACAGTGCTGCGCTCCCTCAACACTGACCCTCCGACAGAGCGGCGCTCCCTCAACACTGACCCCCCGACAGTGCCCGCTCCCTCAGCACTGACCCTCCGACAGTGCCCACTCCCTCAGCACTGACCCCCCCCGACAGTGCCCACTCCCTCAGCACTGACCCTCCGACAGTGCCCACTCCCTCAGCACTGACACCCTGACAGTGCGGCACTTCCTCAGCACTGACCTCCCGACAGTGCCCGCTCCCTCAGCTCTGACCCCCCGACAGTGCCCACTCCCTCAGCACTGACCCCCCGACAGTGCCCACTCCCTCAGCACTGACCGTCCGACAGTGCCCACTCCCTCAGCACCGACCCTCTGACACTGCGGCGCTCACTCAGCACTGACCCTCCGACAGTGCGGCACTCCCTCAGCGCTGACCCTCTGACAGTGCGGCGCTCCCTCAGCACTGACCATCCGACAGTGCGGCGTGCCTCAGCACTGACCCTCTGACAGTGCCCACTCCCTCAGCACTGACCCTCCAACAGTGCCCGCTCCCTCAGCACTGACTCCCCGACAGTTCCCACTCCCTCAGCACTGACCCCCCGACAGTGCCCACTCCCTCAGCACTGACCCTCTGACAGTGCCCGCTCCCTCAGCACTGAACCCCCCGACAGTGCCCACTCCCTCAGCACTGACCCTCCGACACTGCCCACTCCCTCAGCACTGACCCTCCGACAGTGCGGCGCTCCCTCAGCACTGACCCTCCGACAGTGCGGCGCTCCCTCAGCACTGACCCTCCGACTGTGCGGCGCTGCCTCAGCACAGACCCTCCGACAGTGCGGCGCTCCCTCAGCACTGACCCTCCGACAGTACCCACTCCCTCAGCACTGACCCTCTGACAGTGCCCAAGCCCTCAGCACTGACCCTCTGACAGTGCGGCGCTCCCTCAGCACTGACCCTCCAACAGTGCGGCACTCCCTCAGGACTGACCCCCCGACAGTGCCCACTCCATCAGCACTGACCATCCGACAGTGCCCACTCCATCAGCACTGACCCTCCGACAGTGCCCACTCCATCAGCACTGACCCTCCGACAGTGCGGCGCTCCCTCAGCACTGACCCTCTGACAGTGCAGCACTCCCTCAGTACTGATCCTCCGACAGTGCGGCGCTCCCTCAGCACTGACCCTGCGACAGTGCGGCGCTCCCTCAGCACTGACCCTCCGACAGTGCCCACTCCCTCAGCACTGACCCTCTGACAGTGCCCAAGCCCTCAGCACTGACCCTCTGACAGTGCGGCGCTCCCTCAGCACTGACCCTCCGACAGTGCGGCACTCCCTCAGCACTGACCCTCCGACAGTGCCCACTCCATCAGCACTGACCATCCGACAGTGCCCAAGCCCTCAGCACTGACCCTCCGACAGTGCCCACGCCCTCAGCACTGACCCTCCGACAGTGCGGCGCTCCCTCAGCACTGACCCTCCGACAGTGCCTGCTCCCTCAGCACTGACCCTCTGACAGTGCCCCGCTCCCTCAGCACTGACCCTCCAACAGTGCGGCGCTCCCTCAGCACTGACCCTCCGACAGTGCCCACTCCATCAGCACTGACCCTCCGACAGTGCGGCGCTCCCTCAGCACTGACCCTCCGACTGTGCGGCGCTCCCTCAGCACTGACCCTCCAACAGTACCCACTCCCTCAGCACTGACCCTCCGACAGTGTGGCATTCCCTCAGCACTGACCCTCCGACTGTGCGGCGCTCCCTCAGCACTGACCCTCCGACAGTGCAGCACTCCCTCAGCACTGACCCTCCAACAGTACCCACTCCCTCAGCACTGACCCTCTGACAGTGCCCAAGCCCTCAGCACTGACCCTCTGACAGTGCGGCGCTCCCTCAGCACTGACCCTCCGACAGTGCGGCGCTCCCTCAGGACTGACCCCCCGACAGTGCCCACTCCATCAGCACTGACCATCTGACAGTGCCCAAGCCAACAGCTCTGACCCTCCGACAGTGCCCACGCCCTCAGCACTGACCCTCCGACAGTGCGGCGCTCCCTCAGCACTGACCCTCCGACAGTGCAGCGCTCCCTCAATACTGACCCTCCAACAGTGCGGCGCTCCCTCAGCACTGACCCTCCAACAGTGCGGCGCTCCCTCAGTACTGACCCTCCAACAGTGCCCACTCCCTCAGCACTGACCCTCCGACAGTGTGGCATTCCCTCAGCACTGACCCTCCGACTGTGCGGCGCTCCCTCAGCACTGACCCTCCGACAGTGCCCACTCCCTCAGCACTGACCCTCTGACAGTGTGGCGTTCCCTCAGCATTGACCCTCCGACAATGCGGCGCTCCCTCAGCTCTGACCCTCCGGCAGTGGGGGGCTCCCTCAGCACTGACCCTCCGACAGTGTGCTGCTCTCTGTGTTGCACCTGTAAGGTTGACCTGGGATTCTGTGCTGCTGAGAACCTCCTAACTCAAACAGCCAACACTGAGCAATGGGCCGACACTGTTGAAAGGTCACTTTTGGCTGTCGCTCCAGTTAATGACAGTACCTGACGATCGGAAGGTCCAAGCCTCATCGTTATCGAAATGCACATCTCCTGCAATTGGTTGGTCGCCGGGGAAGAATGCGTGGGCCACGGCGCCCCCTGGTCCATCAAAGGGGTAGTGGTCTTTGTGTTGAGATTTTGGGAAATCGATCAGAATATCTGCGTTGTCTCCTGCTACCTCGTGGAAATTGAGGGGTGCAATGTCACTCCACACCTTCAGAGCATAATACATCAGAGCACGAATGGTGTCATGTCCCAAGTGACTGTCTGTCGGAAATGTTCGCACTCTGCAGATCATAAAGCAAAGCTGTAAGTGTGGACTTAATTACTGCTAATTAGTGACAACGATGCAATTAATCACTTGTAAACATTAATGGGAGCACAATGTGATAGTCTCGTCTTTTAAGCTTCAGTGAAAAAATGATAATGCTTTTAGCAACTGACATCTGCATTAGGATTAAAATATCAATAACTGAGTCTAGAACTGCACTGATGTAAGACTACCATACCAACATTGAGTCCTCACCAATTCTCAGAATCCTTCCTAAACAGTATCACTGAACAAAAAAATTAACTCCGCCATTAAGGGCAGCTGTTGGGCAATTCCACAATGACTTGTTGCAAACATTTATCACTCTGCATATGCTACGTCACTATATCTCACAGAGAGAAAGGTTTCAGGTGAGACTGGTCCAAAATAAAGGCCTTCGAATACGTGAGAGATCTGAAGGATCTCAAAGCATTCTCTTCCAATTTCAGATAGTTAAGGGGAAATTTACTCCAGCTGTTCAAAACTGTGAAGGGGAGATTGTGAGAACGTTGTCAGGAGACAGATAGGTTCAGATGATATTCGCTGCAGTTTAAAAGAATTGGGAGTGGTGGGGGGATGGTGGTGTAGGGAGCATGGGGGTGCCTCAGAGATACCCATAAAATTCTAACAGGATGAGACAAGGGTAAACACAGAAAGGATGTTCCCGAAGACCAGGGAGACCAGATCCAGAGGGTTGTAGTCTAAGGATACGGGACTGGCCATTCAGGACTGAGATGAGGGAAAATGCAGAGAGTGGGTGGCCTGTGGAATTCTCTGCCACAGAAAGTGGTTGAGGTCTGTTGTGATTGGAACCAGGTGGATCCACCGACTATGAGATCCTTGATTGGGGCTGTTAACCTGGGCCAATGAGGAAAGCCCTGGCTGACCAATACAAGCAGGGGATTCAGACTCTCCCCAGTTCAGGGGGACTGACACCAAGCTGGCTGGTCACAACCAGTGTACAGTGCACAAGTAAATAAAGGGTGACTTGGTGAGAGATACCTGCCTCTGCGCAGTTACTTTAGGGCCAAAATATTGAATGTTTTCAAGAAGGCGATGGATATAATGCTTAGCGCTAAAGGAATCAAAGGGAATGGGGAGAAAGTGGGAACAGGGGACTGTGTTGGATGATCATATTGAAGTGCAGAGCAAGTTTGAAGGGCAGATTGGACTATTGCTCCTATCTTCTACGTTTCTAGGAGCATTGGTAACCTGACCCGAGAATTCTAAGATAAATGATCAATCAGCCAGAATTAGAGGTGAGGAGAATGTTTTAGGACACGTATGGCCTGGGGCGCACACACTGAAAGGGCAGTGGAAAAGTAGATTCTGTCATAACCTTCAAGATTGTACAAGATAAACAGCTGAGTGTGGAAAATATACAGAACTACGAGGAAAGTGCAGGCAGGTGGGATCAATAGAATAGCACTTCCAAAAACCTGCCTCAATGTGCTGAATGCTTCTATATAATGGCCTCAAAGGTAAAAAGACTATTTTGAATGGAAATGTTGTGTTGTATCCAGTGCAGAACGAATCTATAATCTCAATCAGAGAAATAGCTGGAGGTTTGAAACTCATCTCAACATAGTGGCCTGATAATTATCATGTGTGTTGACAGGTGAAAACCATTAGAAGTGAATGGTTCATGTCTGAGGATCAGCTGAGAACAGATTGTGTTTAGCTGGGATTCTGTGCTTTAGTGGGATGTCTGCTTCAAATCACAGCATAGTAACAGCTCGGAGCCTGTTTGGCCCATTGTGTTTTTGCCAGGTCTATCTCAGACCAATTAGTTCGACTCTCCAGCCCCTCTCTTGTAGTCCTGTCAATCACTTTCCCCTTCAGAAACATATCCTATTTCACAACTGAATGTTTGTCACACACTCTGAGAATGTTCTCCTGATTCTCACTGTGTACAGTGTAAAAACACTTCCTCATGTTGCCTTTTGACAAATGCCAAATTTATGAAGTGGGCAAGGCATCAGCGGGTTTTATCAGCATCATGTGTCAGGGCCAAAGAGGCAGAAATGGAAACACTTTTCTTCATATATTCACAAAGTGAGTGCCTTCACCATGCAAAATGGTTGAGGGTGTTCCAAGTGGGTAGATAGAATCACAGAGTTAGAAGGCATGGAAACGGACCCTTCGGCCCAACTAGTCCATAACAACCATGCTGCCAAACTCAACTAGTCCCATGCAGAGAACTAGTTCCTCAGATGGTGGGGGGGCATCCCGTTCAAGGGGCAAACTTTGAGAAGGGCTGTTGAGAGCTGATTACAATAAGTACCTCTTCATACAAAGGGTTGTGGAAATTTAGAACTCTCTCCCAAAATGAAAGGATGGTATTTATGGGCAGTTGTGCCTGGAATTGATCATTGCTGGGCTTGGACATCTAGAATTATAAGATAATGGCAGGCAAAGGGATTGGAATTACAGCTCAGGCATGTTCTAACTGAATGGTAATGGGCTGAACAGTCTTCTCATTTTCCTCTAGTGCAAAATTTGATTTACAGTCCAGGTGGGCTGTATCTTTTATCTATCCCCGAGAAAGAAGGTTCAGCTTTTAGCTAAGCCTAATGTTGACATTCATAAAAGGCAATTGGCATCATGTGATGTCACCACTTAAGATTTAATGAGTTTATTATAATAAATTTCAGTTGACTAAAGGACAATACCTTAGATAACAAGGTGTGGAGCTGGATGAACAAAGCAGGCCAAGCAGCATCAGAGGAGCAGGAAGGCTGATGTTTTGGGCCTACACCCTTCTTCAAGGCCCGAAACATCGGCTTTCCTGCCCCTCTGATGCTGCTTGGCCTGCTGTGTTCATCTAGCTCCACACCTTGTTATCTCAGATTCTCCAGCATCGGCAGTTCCTGCTCTCTCTGAAAGGACAATACCTTGTTTGTTGAGGAGCAATCATTGATCCATATTTGATGTCATGAAGTTGATGCACCTGATGTTTGTAAAATATCAAAAAAGCATGAAGCACCTGATAAACACCAGCATCCTAATCTCATCATATGTATAATCCTACAAATATCTCCTTGCTTTTGGGGGAATACCAACATTGACTGTGCCCATGTTCTACCAAGAAGCGAAGAAAACTGAAAGGTGGCACGGTGGCTCTGTGGTTAGCACTGCTGCCTCACAGCATTAGGGACCCCTGGTTCGATTCCAACCTCGGGTGACTCTCTGTGTGGAGTTTACACGCTCTCCCAGTGTCTGCGCGGCTTTCCTCCCTCAGTCCAAAGATGCCCAGGTTGGCAGGAGAGGCCATGATCAATTTCCCATAGTGTCCAGGGATGTGCCGGCGAGGTGGATTAGCCATGGGAAATGCAAGGTTACAGCGATAGAGTAGGAGACTGGGTCTGGGTGGTATGCTCTTCAGAGGGTCTGTGTGAACTTGCTGGGCCAAATGGCCTGTTTCCACACTGGAGTGATTCTGTGGCGTTTGAGTAGGTTTGACTGTTAGAATAGTTTCTTGAACTTGTAACTTCCATGTAACCTCCTCCTCCTGGGATCTCTGCAATAGGGTTTGAGCTCAGGTTAGGTTTAGGACAGTTTCAGTGTATTATACTCAAAGGATTGCAGGAAAAGAGAGAGTTGGACGTATATGTTCACAGATCATTGAACACGGTAGGTCAGGTGGAGTGAGCAGTGAATAACGCATATGGTGTTCTCAGCTTTACTGACAGAGCCATAGAGTTACAAGAAGAAAGAGGTGATTCTGAACTTTTGTATGACACATATAAGACTGCAGCTGGGGTACTGTGCAACGTTCTGGGCGTCACCTCTTAGGGAATGGTGGAGAGAGTACAGAAGTGATTTACACAAATAGTTCCAGGCTTAAGAACCTTCATTTATGGGGAGACATTCTGACTCTTTTGCTTGCAGAGAGTGGCAGGCTAGGAAGTGATTTGATATGTTTTCAAAATCATCTGAGATTTAGACAGAGTAGATGGGGTGGGGGGGGGGGGGTGTTGGAGGGGAATCTATTTTTGCTCATAATCGGATCAAGAACTTATAGACGCAGACTTACAGCAATTTACAAACATAGCAAATGTGATGTGAGCAACAAAACTGCTCATACAGAGTGGTTCCAAAGTGGAATGCATTGTCTGGAATGACAATCGTTCAACTGAGGCATTGGATGGTTAGTTTCATAAATATTGTGCAAGGGTGTGGGGACAAGGGAGGAAAATGGCACTAAATCATGCCACTCATTGGATAGCAGGTGCGGACCTGGTGGGCTGAATGGCCTCCCTGCGTGCCATTACACTCTGTGATTGTTGGTCATCCTCAGTTTGCATTGTTGGGTCAGTGACTGCTGTATCTTCAACTGCATCTCCATTTTGGGAGCAAAAAACAGGAAAGCAGTGTACTATCTGACTGGCAATAGATTGAGAGAGGGGTGTCCTTGTAACACCAGTCAGTGAAGGTAAGCATTGCAGGGGTAGCAGGTGGTGAAGAAGGCAAATGATATGTTGGTCTTGGTAGTGAGAGGATTGGAGTACAGGAGCCTGGATGTCTTGCTATAATTGTACCGGGTCTTGGTGAGACCACACCTGTGATTTGTCTGCAATTTTGGTCCTCAGATCTGTGGAAGGATGTTGTGGCAATGGACGGAGTGCAACAAATGTTTCCCGGACTGATTGCTGGGATGGAAGGAGTGATGTATGAAGAGGCACTGGATTTATTAGGATTGTATTTACTGGAATTTAAAAGAATTGGAGGCGGGGAGAGGATCTCGAAAGCTTGTAAATTCTAACAGGATGAGGCAAGGATAAACACAGGAAGGATGTTGCAAGTGACCAGGGAGCCCAGAACCAGGGGTCACAGTCTAAGGATACATGGTGGGCCATTTAGGACTGAGATGAGGAGAGATGTCTTCACTCAGACAGTGATGAGCCTGTGGGACTTTGTGCCACAGAAAGCATTTGAGGCCAAAACATTGAATGTTATCAAGAAGAAGTTAAATGTAGTTTGTGGGGCTGAAGGGATCAAAAGGTATGGGGAGGAAGTGGGAAGAGGGGACTGATTTGGATGATCAGCCATGATCGTATTGAATGGTACAGCAGGCTCAAAGGACTGCATGGTCTTCTCTTTTCTATTTTCTATGTAATTCTATGTAAACCTAAGTCCTCGATTTCTCTCTCTCTTTTCAGCCATCCTTAAATCCTCACTCTCAACTAAACTTTTGGTCACTTGTCCTTATATCTCATGGCTCAAAGTCAAGCTTTGTTTGCTGACTGTTAAAGATGCGATATAAATGCAAGCTGTTCTGGTTCACAGTCTCAGGGTGTCTGCAAACTCTTTAAACTCACCAAGTACCTTTCAATTATTAACGTTATTGTTGTAATGAAAGCACAACAGCCAAGCTGCACATTGCAAACTTCCAGAAACAGCATCACAACAGCAACTGGATAAGCAGCTTTAATGGTGCTGAATTAAAGATTAAAGATTGACAAGACACCAGAGAGAACTCATCAGCTCTGCTTCAAGGAGGGGTGTTTACATCAGAGATGATAGACGTGGCCTTGGTTTAACATCTTATCTGAAGGATGTCACCATCTAAGAGCACTCCCTCAGTACTGCACTGGGAGGGCCAGCCTGGACTAAGTGGGACTCAAACGCAAAACATCAGAATGCTATACACTGAGTCGTGGCCAACATTGAACATTGTAACAAAAACAAAGTTGCTGGAAAAGCTCAGCAGGTCTGGCAGCATCTGTGAAGGAGAAAACGGAGTTAACGTTTTGGGTCCGGTGACCCTTCCTCAGAGTCTTCTTAACATCCCAAAACGTTAACTCTGTTAACAGCAACTTTGTTTTTGTTCCTGATTTACAGCTTCCACAGTTTTTTTGGTTTTTATTGAACATTGTAAACTGTTTTGGACACATCAAATCCAACACACACACACACACACACACACACACACACACACACACACACACACACACACACAAATCATGCAGACACACATTCAGACACACACACATGTAGACACAAATCATGCTGACAAGTACACACGCGCGCAGAGACACACACGCGCAGAGACACACACACACACAGAGACACACACACACACACACACACACACACAGGTGCACACACACAGACACACACACACACAGGTGCACATACACAGACACACACACACACACACACAGACACACACACAGGTGCACACAAACACACACACACACACACACACACAAACAAACTCTCACTCGGTAAGTGTAGTGCTTAGATATCCTGTGATCAGTGAAAAGAAATGCTGGTGCTGCTTGGAAGGAGTGGCCCACACTTTACCAAACCCCTGAATTGCAGCAGTCAAAGCAAGAACTATCTGCCACTGGGTACATCAAAATCTGACCAATGGAATGTTTCCACACCTGGCCAGTACTCAAGTCGGCAAGGAATACCTTAAGTTGCTGGTTCCAAGTGACTCTCTATTCAGTTGTCTGGCTGAAGGCAGGTCTGTCCCACACAGCTTCACTACCTCCACCAAGGAGAGAGAAAGGAGAGTAGGTCCCTGAGTCCAAACTCAGCCAGAAAGTATCTCTCCCACCCCAGCCAACCAGCCCCTCCCACACCTCAATGGGTTTAAGCTGCTGTGACAGCACTATTACCAGTATGATGCAGCGTGGGGCGATGGATAGTGACGGTAGAGATTCCTCTTCTCTTTCCTCACACAGCTAAACAGCAATCTGTCCCACTCTAACCTCCTGCTAGTGCAAATTCATCTGAGAAAGCTGCCAGCACGGTGAGTGGGCTGGGCATGGTAGATAGGGAGAAATTGTTCTCATTCATAAAAGGAGCGAGAATGAGGGGGTGCAGACTTAAAATGATGAGCAAATGAGCATATGAGGAAAAAATCCTTTTCATGCAGCACACCTTTGAGCAGTTGAGCAGACAACAAGAGTGTGGAACACTCTGCCTGGAAATGTGGTGGAGACAGGTTCTATCGAGGTATTCAAGGAGGTATTGCATGGCTATTTGGGTGGAAATAGTTTCCAGGGAGATGGGAGGAGGTTGGTACGAGGGGATAGAACCAGAGGGCTGAATGGTGTCGTCCTGCACCATTACAATTTGGTAATGTGTGCTAATCAGTTAGCTTGGTCAAATTGTGAATGTGTGCTCCTTGACCATCCAGTCCTGAACTGCAATGTGTACCCAGAGCTCTGGCTCAGTCGAGGAGGGACAGTAAGCACTGTGCTGCAAGACCTCCAAATGACGCAGGGGGAGAAAGAGATCTGGTTATGAGCAATGGAAGGAAAACAGAGCAGATTACTGGCCAAATAACATTTTTAATAAGAAGGAGTGAAATTATTTATAGCACTTAAAACTATTACATTTCTCCGAGCAAGTAACTTTGGTTCTAAAGTGCAATTGCCAATAAATTTTATATCTGATTAACTGAAGTAGCTTTCATCCACTCACAACTTTCCATTAATAATGTTCAATATGAGGATGCAATTACAAGATTGACATTTACCTCCAGGATATATTTCTTTTATTCCATTTAGTCCCTAGTTGAACAGATCTTTTCCTCCTGATACTTTCTGGTTCTGCAATATCAGGCAGTGAACAGCGAGGTGTCTTCATTAGTGTCACAGTGGCTTGATCTAAAATTCAAACAAGTCAATTGCTTTTCATAAAGGAGCGCAGCAAATGAACCAGATGACGGAATGTCCATGCACCAAGTTCCTTCACACAGTTACTTCCATAACACTTCTGCCAGCAGAAATGTGGGTTAAGTTTAAGGTCAGGGTTAAGATTTTTGGGTTAAGGTTAGGATTCGGGTCAGGCTTTGGGTCAGGGTTATGGTTAAGGTGAGGCTTAGTTCGGTTTGTGGTTAGGTTTAGAGTTAGGGTTAAGATTAAAGTCAGGGTTATGGTTAAACTTAAGGTTAAAAGGAGTTCCTGGTTAGAGTGCAGTTAGGGTCAGGGTCAGGGTTAGGGTTAGGGTTAGGGTTAGAGTTTGGGATAAGGTTAGGGTTAGGGTTAGGGTCAGGGTCAGGGTCAGGGTTAGGGTTAGGGTTAGGGTTAGAGTTCAGGATAAGGTTAGGGTTAGGGTCAGGGTTAGGTTTAGGGTTAAAATTCAGGATAAGGTTAGGGTTAGGGTTAGGGTCAGGGTCAGGGTTACGGTTACAGTTCAGGATAAGGTTAGGGTTAGGGTGAGTGTCAGGGTCAGGGTTAAGGTTAAAGTTAGGTTCCTGGTTCTAGTTACCGTTAGGGTTGGGGTTAGGGTCAGGGTTAGAGTTAGGGCTAGGGTTAAGGTTAGGGTTAGGGTTAGGGCTAGTGCCATGGTTAGATTCAGTGTTTGGGTTTGGATTTAGTTTAGAGTTAGGAAGAAAACCACTGACACAGGCAAGATGGGCTAATAGCGTCACTCTGTGCTGCATAATTCTACATGGAAATGGATGAGACAAGGACCTGGGGTCAATGAGGAGGGCAATGAGCAGCAGGAGTTGGAGAAAGGAATGGGAAGCAGAGGTGGTGAAATTAAAGCCAGACATTCTGGTTTCTGGAACATGACACATTTTGTCGAAGAGATTGTTTTGCAATCATCAGGACAATTCTCAAGAATATCAAATCCAAGGGCAAAACATTATTGATACTGCACGAGAGGACAGTGTGTGAGGAAGTATACTGACAACTATTTTAAGGATTGTCTTTCATGTTCACAGTGTGGCATATTTGTGCACACTGAAAGCTTTGTATGTTAATGCACAGAGCTCTGTTTTTTGCATACTGAAAGAACAGCATCGGTTTCAACACAACAAAATAAATGACAGCCAATCTCTGGTTCATTTCTCAGAGTAACGCCGAGATCAATCAGTGTCAAACTGCCTAGTTTAAAAATTAAACAAATCTAGCAGTTAACTGCCGATCAACATTATTGGTGGATTTTACATCTCAATCAATCATAGTTCAATTGTCAACCAATCAGTGCTCTTCTCTGTTGCAACAGAAATACTGATTTCCACTCCACACCCCCCACTTGATTTGACATTCTTTCTAACTGTCCTGATGAGTGCAAGACAAACATCTTCAACAAGAAGCATCTTTTTCAGCAACAGTCCAATGATATGTAGACTAGGTGGACTGGCCATGCAAAAATTGTCGCATAATGTCCAGGGATATGCAGGGTTAGTTGTGGGAAATGCAGGATTATGGGGTTTGGGTGGGATGCTGTTTACAGGATCGGTGAAAACTCAGTGGGATCAATGGTCTCTTCTTGCACGGTAGGGATCCTTTTATTTTAATAGCTCAAGGGTACAATAATTAAACAGGGACATCAAAAGCAGTGATGGAAAACATAATGGTGGTAGTAAACTTTACGATAGAGTATCATTAACAAGGCACACATTAAGAATCATTCTAGTAAACAGACTGGAGGAGTTATTGAGATAATGTGAGTACAGTCAGGGCATGGAGTCTGACTTTCATATCATTGCTGCAGCCTGACTCCCAAGTTCAAAAAGGCAAATATACAATATACAGCGATTTGTCCTCAAGCACCTGTGTTAATGTTTATATCACATGCTTTATGTCTTATACCATCTGCCATCTCAGACTTTCAGCATCTGGTTCTATCTCCAATTCTCTCATATACCCCCCCCAAAAGCATCAACGCCACCTGCTTAAATCCCACTGTGGCCATGAATGTAACAATCCCGATGAGTGGTTCCCAATGGGTTAGGGGAACAATCATTTGGGGTGCTCAGCCCAGAGGCAGCAATGATCATTGTCAAGTGGAGACTGACACAAGAACATAAGAAACAGGAGCAGGAGTAGGCCAACCGGCCCCTCGAGCTTGCCTCACCATTCTATAAGATCATGAGTGATCTTTTTGAGACTCAGCTCCACTTATCCGCCCACTCATGATAACCCTTAATTCCTTTACTGTTCAAAAAGTTATCTAGTCTTGCCTTAAAAACATTCAACATGGAAGCCTCAACTGTTTCACTGGGCAGGGAATTCCACAGATTCACAACCCTTTAGGTGAAGAAGTCCTACACAGTCCCAGGATCAGCTCTGAGACTTCAGTCAAAATCTTCAGATGGCTCAGGACAAAAACATTTAACACTGCTCGTTAATTCCTCATCCCCTCATCAGCCAGGTCTCTACTCCTTCATTGAACAACTGCTCTGACCAATGCCTCCCACTCCCCCTCAGGGGTGGCACCATTTTTCAATAGGGTGACTGTGGGGAAATGTTTGGGATACACTGATCTCAACACTGTCTGATAAAAGGTATTTCTCCATATCTCCCTCATGGATTTGTCTCCAGTGAATGGCCCTTTGTCATCGATACTCCCACACTTGGAAACTGTCTGTCCACATCTGCTTTGACCAATCCATTCATCATTTGAAAGACCTCTACCAGGTCACTTCTAAGTTGTCATTTTCTTTTGAAGTTCCAATTGATACAAATTTTTACCATCTGTGTTTGTGACTGAACTAGCAATCTCTCGTCCTGAACTGAAGATACAGGCTGGAGTTTACATTACTCTCCAGTGGCATTGTAAAGGGTAGTTAGGAGGGGCATTGATTGGGTGGGGGGGAACATGCTGGGATTCTAAGCTTATAAAATCAACCCTTCCATCACCAACCTAGCCCACTCTGTGTGGAACTTCACGGGGTGGGGCGTGGGGCGCAATTGAGGTGAGAGATGGGCCATCTATATCTTTCTTTTAACAATTTCAATCTGTAACTCTCCAAACCACCATCAGATTCTCGTTCAAAGCCATATTGTGTAGGTACTTTGCCTGTGCCACGTACCATTTTATAGAACTTCGACATTTCCACGTGGCACCTTCTTGATTTTTAAGGGGAATCAAAGGTTATGGGGAGACGGCAGGAGAATGGGCTTGAGAAACTTATCAGCGATGGCTGAAAGGCAGAGCTGACTTGATGGGCCAAATGGGCTGATTTCTGCTTCTTTGTCTCATGACAATCTTATGAAATCTTATGACATAGATGAGGAATTATGCACGCTAGTTAATATCTTGTCACAGCCTAACATGCAGCCTAACTAGTCCATGCCATCATTTCCTCAGCAAATAATCCTGACTGTTAACGCAGAGTTATACAGAACATACAACATCACTGATAGGAGGGGCATGAACAGGGAGGATAGATAGCAGCTGATCCCCTCAGCTGAAGGGTCAACAAGAAGGGGCATCATTTTTCCCACCCGGAAAGTGGTGGGAATCCGGAATGCACTGTACGGGATGGGAAAACTTCACGTCCTTTAAAAGGCTGCGAGCATGAACACCTGAAATGTCATAAGCTTCAAAGCTGTAGACCAAAAGTTGGAAAGTGGTATCAGTGTAGATAGCCGATGGGTTGTGTTTGGTCAGTACAGACTCAATGGGCTGAAGAGCCTCTTCAGCATGGTATGACAACATAGAAACAAGCCATTTGGTCCAAGCAGGCTAGGCCCAGTGTCTGTGCTCTATTCCGGCCTCCTCCAGTTGGCTTGAATTAATATGTAAGTGAGGTCATTAGGTAGGCAGTGATGGAATTGTGACCTCAGTTGTCACACGTTAATATTTTAAATAGTTGCGTTTCTGTCCAGCTCAGAACATTACACTGTTGTGTCAAGGTCATACAGTTACCAAGCAGCATGGTCTGAGCCAATTCCCAGACCTGAAGAACTCACACCAAAGTTGAAACATGCCTTCCAGACCATGGGGGCTCTCTCATTACAGAGAGACAGCTGGTGGTGGTCTATCCGGAGGGTCACCACGCCACAGACAAGGTGAGAAGGAGAGTCCTTTATGGTAAACCTCAGCTGGTGCGGGAATTAAACCCATGTTGTTGGCATCAATGACCAGCCAGCTAACCAACTGAGCTAACTGACCCCCAGAACTAACTAGCCGACACAATGAAACACACATCTCACCCATCAGTGTATCTATCCCTTTCTCCTTCATGTAGTTACAAGCCTCCCCTTAAAAACACCCACACAATTCATCTCGTTGTGGAAGTGAGTGCACGTTCTCACCACTCTCTGGGTGAAGAACATAGAACATAGAACAGTACAGCACAACACAGGCCCTTCAGCCCACAATGTTGTGCTGACCTATTATCCTACTACGGTCAATCTACCCTGCACACACTACATTTTACTATCCTCCACATGCCTATCCACGAGTTGCTTAAAAGTCTCTACTGCCAGCAGTGCATTCCACATGCCCAACACTCTTTGTGTGAAGAACCGACCTCTGACATCTCCCCCATACCTTCCTCCAATCACCTTAAAATTATGTCCCCTTGTAATAGTCATTTCCACCCTGGGAAAAAGTTTCTGGCTATCCACTCTATCTATGCCTCTCATCATCTTGTAAACCTCTATCGAGTCACTTCTCATCCTTCATTGCTCCCGTGAGAAAAGCCCTCGCTCCGTCAATCTTTCCTCATAAGACCTGCCCTCCAGTCCAGGCAGCATCCTGGTAAATTTCTTCTGCACCCTCTCTAAAGCTTCCACACCCTTCCTGTAATGAGGTGACCAGAAATGAACACAATATTCCAAGTGTGGTCTAACCAGGGTCTTATAGAGCTGCAGCGTAACCTCACAGCTCTTAAACTCAATTCCCCTGACAATGAGAGCCAACACACCATACGGCTTCTTTACAACCCTATCAACTTGAGTAGCAACTGTGAAGGATCTATGGACGTGGACCCCAAGATCCCTCTGTTCCTCCACACTGCCGAGAATCCTGCCATTAACCTTGTATTCTGCATTCAAATTCAACCTTCCAAAATGAATCACTTCACACTTTTCTGGGTTGAATTCCATCTACCACTTCTTTGCCCAGCTCCGCCTCCTGTCAATATCCCGTTGCAACCTACAACAGCCCTCCACACTGTCCAAAACTCCACCAACCTTCATGTCATCAGCAAATTTACTAATCCACCCTTCCACTTCCTCATCCAACTCATTTAAAAAGATCACAAAGAGCAGAGGTCCCAGAACAGATCCCTGCAGAACATCACTGGTCACCAAGCTCCAGGCTGAATACTTTCCATCTATACCACCCTCTGTCTTCTATTGGACAGCCAGTTTTGTATCCAGACAGGCAAATTTCCCTCAATCCCATGCCTCCTTACTTTGTGAATGAGCCTACCATGAGGAACCTTATCAAATGCCTTGCTAAAATCCATGTACACCACATCCACTGCTCTGCCTTTATCAACATGTTTTGTCACATCCTTAAAGTATTCAATAAGGCTTGTGAGGCGTGACCTGCCCCTCTCAAAGCCATGCTGATTATTTCTAATCAAACTGTGCCTTTCTACATAATCATAAATACCGTCTCTCAGAATCCTCTCCAATAATTTACCTACCATAGAATTAAGACTGACTGGTCTATAATTCGCAGGATTACCTCTATTCCTTTTCTTGAAGAAGGGAATGACATTTGCCACCCTCCAATTGTCTGGCACTACTCTTGGGACAGTGAGGATGCCAAATCATTGCCAAAGGGGTTGCAATCTCTTCCCTTGCTTCCCGTAGAAACCTTGGGTATATCCCATCTGGCTCAGGGGATTCACCTATGGTCATGTTTTTCAAAATTTCTAGCACATCCTCCTTCCTAACATCAACCTGTTCGAGCATATCAGCCTGTTTCATGCTGTCCTCACAAACGTCAAGGTCCCTCTTACAGGTGAATATTGAAGCAAAGTATTCATTAAGGACCTCCCCTACCTCCTCCGAGTCCAGGCACAAGTTCCCTCCACTATCCCTGTTTGGTCCTGCCCTCACTCTGGCCATCCTCTTGTTCCTCACATAAGTATCAAAAACCTTGGAGTTTTCCCTGATCCTACCCACCAAGGTTTTCTCATACCCCCTTCTAGCTCTCCTAAGTCCATTCTTCAGTTCCTTCCTGGCTGCCTTGTAGCTCTCTAGAGCCCTGTCCGATCCTTGCTTCCTCAACCTTAATAAGCTTCCTTCTTCCTCTTGACGAGGTGTACCACACGTCTTGTCATCCAAGGTTCCTTCACCTGACCATCCTTTCCTTGCCTCAGTGGGACAAACCTATCCAGTATCTGAAGCAACTGCTCCCTAAACAACCTCCACATTTCTATCGTGCATTTCCCTGAGAACATCTGACCCCAGTTGGTGTTCCACAGTCCCTGCGTAATAGCATTGTAATTCCCCCTCCCCTAATTAAATAAGTTCCCATACCATCTGGTCCTATCCATCTCCGTGGCTATAGTAAAGGTCAGGGAGTTGCGATTGCTATCACCGAAAGTCTCTCCCACCGAGAGATCTGACACCTGTCTTGGTTCTTTGCCCAGCACTAAATCCAACATGGCCTCCCCCGTTAGTTGGCTGACATATTGAGTCAGAAATCCATCCTGGACACACCTGACAAAATCTGCTCCACCCAAACTATTTGTTTCACCTGAATTCCCAGTTGGATTTTCAAGTCACTGCCTGATACCTGTGGCCTCTAAACTTGCTCTTTCCTGCACCTGGAAACACTCTCTCTGTATCCACGCAGTCACAACTTTGCACAATTTTAACAAACTCTATTTGGTTACCCCCAATCCTACTCTCTTCAATACGAAAGAGAACTAACTTGTAATTGGGTCAAAGTTCTGGTATCATCTTTATAAATCTATTTCCATCTTTTCCAGTACTCTAACTGTGGCTGAGGAAAGTTTAGCCATCCATTCCCATATGTTGCTAACCCCTGGTTCTCTATTTACCTCTCTTAAGAAATTCCTTCATGTGGTCCAGTCATGGAGCCCGGAAATGAGTTGCTTCCTCAGCCTCAAAACTCTCTGCACAGGAGGATTTCCACTGTTTTTACAAAGCAGTCCCATACTGAGAGAATTCTTCACAAGCAGAGGTCACATTCTATAAAAGATATTGCACAGAGCTGTCTGGGTATTTGTGCATTTGTTGCTAAGCTGGAAAGAAAGGGAAGCGAGGTTTCTGATTGTTGTGAGTGTTTTATCTTCTTTTTGTCTAAATGCCAGCAGGGGCTTGTACAGTAACTGCTCACAGAGTTGAATACATTTACCTGTATTGGGTACGAGTCCAGTGTTAAACTTCAGTACAGCTATGGCGAGATGGTACGATTCTACAGATTTGTTGTTTATTTTTGTAATTAATTACTTTTTATTCATTCATGGGATGTCGCTGGCTGGGCCCGGCATTTCTTGCCTATCCCTAGTTGCCCTTTGAGATGGTGGGGGTGAGCTGACTTCTTGAACTGCTGCAGCCCATGTGCTGTGGGTTGACCCACATTGCCTGCAGGGAGGGAATCCCAGGATTTTGGCTCAGCGACAGTGAAGGGACGGCAATACATTTTGATACATGCTTCAAAGTTGTGTGTATTTGTGTGTGTGTGTGCGCGCGTCTGTGTGTGTGTGTGTGTGTGTGTGTGTGAGTGTGTGTGTGTGCGCGCGCGCGTCTGTGTGTTGTGTGTGTGTGTCTGTGTGTGTCTGTGTGTGTGTGTGTATTTGTGTATGTGTGTGTGTGTCTATGTGTGTGGTGTATTTGTGTGTGTGTGTGTGTGTGTCTGTGTGTGTGTGTGTCTATATATGTGAGTGTGTGTGTGTCTGTGTATGTGAGTATTTGTGTGTGTGTGTGTCAGAGTGTGTGTATTTGTGTGTGTATGTGTGTGTGTGTATTTGTGTGTGTGTGTGTATGTGTGTACGTGTGTGTGTACAGTTGTGTGTGTAGTTGTGTGTGTCTATGTGTGTGTGTGTGTGTATTTGTTTGTGTGTGTGTGTGTGTATTTGTGTGTGTGTGTGTGTGTGTGTGTCTGTGTGTGTGCGCGCGTGCGCGAGTGTGTTTACTGGTGTGTGCATGTGTGTGTGTCTTTAGGAAACAGACGTTTGTTAAAGTCATGTTATGAAATTAAACGCTTGTTCTTTCTTTGATTTAAATTTGCAATAAAACCTGTTCATGTCTTCCTCAAATGACCAAAACTCGAGATGGCTGAAATACTCCTTCTAAGAAATACATTTTGTCATGTTCAGCCCAGGGATGAGAAATGGGAGAGAATTATCCCCGACTGTCTCTCACCATCTGTGCAAACTCTCTGAGTTACAACGTTGAGGTGAGGTGTTAACCCAAGGCCTTTCTCTCCCTGAAGTGACAGTCAAATTCCAATCTCATCCGGAGATAAGCAGAGAAATCCTCCCTGTATCCTGATCAATGATTATCCCCTCAATCCTCCCTCAAAAACAGGGTTTCTTTTCCATTTCCATTTTGCTGCTTGTGGGGACTTGCAGTGTGTAGCTTGGCTGTTGTGTTTTCTAAATAAGAACAGGATCAACATGCCAAAACTGCTCCATCTCCTGCAAAGCACATTGAGACGTACTGAGGGTGTGAAGTGTGATGTACAAATGCAAATATTTCTTCAAGTTGTTTCTCACTCTAACTGTTCCATCCTCTTCAAAATGATTACATTGCCTTTATCTGTAAATTTGTTGATGCCCCTTCATTTCCTGCTTAATATCAGTGCGGGATGCAACAGATAATCTAACCTGTTCTTAATGTTTCTAGCTCATCACAAAACTGTAATCTCTCAGTACAAGGATTAACGTATTAATCGCTTATTATTTGCTCCATGTTAGTTTTAAACTACGATCACATCTGACTGATTACAGCCAGCATTTTCACCTAAAATAGACGCTGAATCTCACTGTTTAACATCTGTGGATTATTTTTGACACCCACATCACTCCCGAAAATTCTCCGAGATGTCTGCACTCATCTGCTCCTGGCATCTACAATTCCCTTCACCTAACTACTGGAGGTGACGATTCTACCTCCTCCTTTCAGACACACCTTAAAATCTTTGCCCGAGGTTTGGGTTCACTGCCTGAACATCATTTTAATGTGGATTCATTGTTGAATTTTTGTTGATGTCCCTTCGAAACACTGCAATGCTTCACAACTTTATAGACACTGTGCAGATACAAATTGTTACTCTTTTTGAAATTCATTCCTGAGACGTGGGTATCACCGGCTGGGTCCAGCATTTATTGCCCCATCCCTAACTGCCCCTTGAGAAGGTGGGGGTGAGCTGCCTTCTTGAACCGCAGCTGACTATGTGCTGGGGGTTGACTCACAATGTCCTTCGGGAATTCCAGGATTTTGACCCAGCGACAGTGAAGGAACAGGGATATATTTCCAAGTCAGGATGGGGAGTGGCTCGGAGGGGAACTTGCAGGGGGTGGTGTTCCCATGTATCTGCTGCTCTTCTCCTTCTAGATGGAAATGGTCATGGGTTTGGAAGGTGCTGCCTGAGGAGCCTTAGTGAATTTCTACAGAGCATCTTGTAGATAGTACACACTGCTGTGACTGAGCATCGGTGGTGGGGGGAGTGGGATGTTTGTGGGTGTCGTACCAATCAAGCGGCTGCTTTGCCCTGGATGGTATCAAGCTTCTTGAGTGTTGTTGGGGCTGCCCCCATCCAGGCAAGTGGGGAGTATTCCACCCACTCCTGGCTTGTGCGTTTTGGATGATGGTCAGGCTTTGGGGAGTCAGGAGATCATTTATCTGCTGTGTACTGGTAATCCAGAACCCCCGTGTAACGGTCACATGTGAGATTATGAAATTTGTATTCATCGACAAAAAATATCTGGAAATAAAAATTAATTTGATGTCAGCCACCTAAATGCCAACTGCTGTAAAAATGTGTCTGATTTGTAAATGGCCTTCAGGGAGTGGAATCTGCCATCCTTACCTGGTCTGGCCTACATGTGACCCCAGAGCCTCAGTAATGTGGTTGATCCTTTAATCCCCTCTCTGCAATAGCCCAGAGAGCCACTCGGTTCATGGGGATGATGGGTGACAAAACTAGCCTTTCCAAGCATTAACTGTGATCAATAAAAGAGTGAAGGAAGAGAAGCAGAGCTCTTTCGACAGCTACTGGGGGCGAATCAAAATCACAAACTGAAATATATAAAAGCTTATTTGAAATACAAACTTGGCTTTGGAAACGCCAGCACATACCTAATAGTCCATTAATTTCAAGGCCTCCAAACCTCTGCATGGCTTTAATGGCCTGAGTCAATGCTTCTTGGGTTTGAAGTTGATCAGTTGGATCCAGGTGAGCCAAGTAGCCAAATTTAGTCAACCATTCCTGTGGAAGGTAACAATTGAACACCATTATGACCCGGAAACTCTATATTCAAAGTTATGTTAAGTAAATCCATCCTCTATTTCTATATGGATTTCAGCAAGGTGTTCGATAAGGTCCCCCACAGTAGGCTATTGTACAAAATGCGGAGGAATGGAATTGTGGGAGATATAGCAGTTTGGATCGGAAATTGGTTTGCTGAAAGTAGACAGAGGGTGGTCGTTGATGGGAAATGTTCATCCTGGAGACCAGTTACTAGTGGTGTACCGCAAGGGTCGGTGTTGGGTCCACTGTTGTTTGTCATTTTTATAAATGACCTGGATGATGGCATAGAAGGATGGGTTAGTAAATTTGCAGATGACACTAAGGTCAGTGGAGTTGTGGATAGTGACGAAGGATGCTGTCGGTTGCAGAGAGACATAGATAAGCTGTAGAGCTGGGCTGAGAGGTGGCAAGTGGAGTTTAATGCAGACAAGTGTGAGGTGATGCACTTTGGTAGGAGTAACCAGAAGGCAAAGTACAGGGCTAATGGTAAGATTCTTAGTAGTGTAGATGAGCAGAAAGATCTCGGTGTCCATGTACACAGATCCTTGAAAGTTGCCACCCAGGTTGACAGGGCTGTTAAGAAGGCATACAGTGTTTTAGCTTTTATTAATAGAGGGATCGAGTTCTGGAACCCAGAGGTTATGGTGAAGCTGTACAAAACTCTGGTGCGGCAGCACTTGGAGTATTGTGTACAGTTCTGGTCACCGCATTATAAGAAGGATGTGGAAGCTTTGGAAAGGGGGCAGAGGAGATTTACTAGGATGTTGCCTGGTATGGAGGGAAGGTCTTACGAGGAAAGGCTGAGGGAATTGAGGCTGTTTTCATTCGAGAGAAGAAGGTTGAGAGGTGACTTAATTGAAACATATAAAGTAATCAGAGGATTAAATAGGGTGGATAGGGAAAGCCTTTTTCCTCGGATGGTGACGGCGAGCACGAGGGGGCACAGCTTTAAATTGAGGGGTGAAAGATATAGGACAGATGTCAGAGGTAGTTTCTTTACTCAGAAAGTAGTAAGGGAATGGAACGCTTTGCCTGCAACAGTAGTAGATTTGCCAATTTTAGGTACATTTAAGTTGTCATTGGATAAGCGTATGGACGTACATGGAATAGTGTAGGTTAGATGGGCTTGAGATCGGTATGACAGGTCGGCACAACATCGAGGGCCGAAGGGTCTGTACTGTGCTGCAATGTTCTATGTTCTATCTTCAATCTATCTATCTATCTTCAATTGTTCCGCCTGTCAGAGTCAGCCACAATCCATGAACAGCAGAGAAGTGAAATTTCTCTCCCAGTCTACACATTTGTTTTCTCTACTGTGTAGCAGCTTGTGTTTAGGGTGAAACCTCAGGAAGTAAGAATACTCATTGACAAGGACCAGTGTTTATCCAAATATACCAGTGTTTATCCAAATATACCAGTGTTTATCCAAATATACCAGTGTTTATCCAAATTTCCCAGTGTTTATCCAAATTTCCCAGTGTTTATCCAAATTTCCCAGTGTTTATCCAAATATACCAGTGTTTATCCAAACAATACCAGCCACTGGCCATGTGTGTTAAACTGGGGACTGGAGTTAGTTATTTATATAAAAACTGAAAGAGCTGTGGATGCTGTAAATGAGAAACAATAATAGAAGTTGCTGGAGAAGCTCAGCAGGCCTAGAAGCATCGGTGATGAGAAATCAGGGTTAACGTTTTCGGTCGAAAGACCCTTCCTCAAAGCAGGACCCTTCTGAGGATGGATCACTCGACCTGAAACACTAACTCTGATTTCTCACCACAGATGCGGCCAGACCTACTGAGCTTCTCCAGCAATTTCTTCTTCTGTTAGTTATTTACATTTCAGATCAGTACATAAATGAATAGGACATAAACCCGGTCATTCGTTACATGATTTTAACATGCATAAATCCTTTAATATTTTTGGCACACAAAATTTAGGAGCAAAAGAAGATCATTCAGCCCTTCCAGCTGATGTTTACAGTACAGAATGAGGCCATTCAGCCCTTTATGTCCATGCCATTCAACAAAGATCTGACCACACCGATCCCATCTTCCGCCCCTTGTGGACAATGGTATCATAGGTGAATATTTACGTACTGCTTCAATGTTACGAGAGTTTCTGACTCAGCTTCTCTTTCAGGCATTTGAATTGCAGACCTCCACTATCCTCTGGATGAGAAAAAAAATCTCCTCAACTCTTCTCTGAGCTTCCTACCTTTTACCTTAAATATGCCCCTGATTATTGACCTCTGTCTAATAATGGAAGTGCCTCCTATCCATGACAACTACATCCTCATAATCTTATACACCTTTATTAGGCTCTCTCTCAACTTCATCTCAACTGACATCTACATCCTCATAATCTTATACACCTTTATTAGGCTCTCTCTCAACTTCTGCGGCTCCAAGGAAAACAAATCCAGTCTCCAATCGTTCCTTAGAGCCTCCCTCATGACCAGGTAGCATCCTGGTAAACCCCCTCTGCACCTTCTCTAGTGTAATCACATCCTTCCTATAACGTCATGGCCAGAACTGCACACAGTAGTCTAGCTGTGGCCTAACCAGCATTTTATAGTGTCCCAGCATAACCTCAGAAAAAGATAAAACACTGTGGATGAATGTGAATCCAACTCAGAGAATGCTGGACAAACTAAGCACTAGGCTGGCAAAACAAATGCTGTCACAGAAACTGCTCAATCTGCCAGGCGTTGACATCAGTTTTCTACATTTTCTCATAGTAAAGGCGTCACCATGAATGTGTTCAGAGTTTCTGTCACTGAGACGCAGTTTCCTTCAAAGTCCAGAGTCAAAGCTGCTCAGAGGAAATCCCCATCTCCCAGCACAATGCTCTTAATGGGCATACATCACCGCTGCTTCAGTGTCACTGGGTCTAAATCCGGGAATTCTCTCCCCAAGGGCATTGTGGGTCAACCCACAGCACATGGACTGCAGCAGTTCAAGAAGGCAGCTCATCCCCACCTTCTCAAGGGGACAACTAGGGATGGCCAATAAATACTGGCCTGGCCAGCAATACTCAGGTCCCAGGAGTGAATAGAAAAATGCTGCTAGATCTCAAATAGCATAGATTCAATTTAAATGAAAAATGTTTACATGGAATTATACTCAATCGGCCATTCAGTCCACACCGTGACTCATAATAGCATCCTTTACTCACACTCTGATCATTTCCTTCTGTTCTGTCTAGTTCATGTGTTTATCCAGCTTCCCCTGAAATATTTCTAACTGGAAGAGGAAGCTCCACAAATATCCTCATCCTCATTGATGGAAGAGCCCAGCACATCAGTGCAAAAGGTAAGGCTGAAGCATTTGCAGCAATCTTCAGCCAGAAGTGCCGAGTGGATGATCCATCTCGGCCTCCTCCAGTGGTCCCCAGCGTCACAGATACCAGTTTTCAGCCAATTCGATTCACTCCACGTGATATTAAGAAACAGTTGGAGACACTGGATACTGCAAAGGCTATGGGCCCTGACAACATTCAAGCATTTCTCCTGATTCTGCTTTTTGTTAGCATTGGATTCCTAAGAACCTGTATTAAAGATTTGGTAATAGCATGCTGAGCTGTGGAGTGAGAGATAGGCGGGCAGTTTAATGTAGGATGCCTCCTACCCTGAGGTCATTGGTTTGACCCTCAACTTCAGATTGCCCCAAAGAAGGGTCACTGGACTCGAAACATTAACTCTGCTTCTCTCTGTACAAATGCTGCTAGACCTGCTGAGTTTCTTCAGCAATCTCTGTTTTTGTGGCAAAGTATAACATTAGCTTTCAATTGGAGCCCATGTGAATAGTTTAGATCTCCACATTTCAGAGAGGATATGGAAACAGTGGGCAAGACACATACAATGATATCACCTTGACTATGAGGTGAGAATTTAACAAGGAAGTTTGAACAGGTTGTGGGTCCCTTTTTGAATTTATTAACAGGATGAGGGCGTTGCTGGCCAGGGTATATTTATTGCCCATCCCTAATAATCCAGAGGGCAGTAATGAGTCAAACACATTACCGAGGGTCTGGAGTCACATGTAGGCCAGACCAGGTAAGGATGGCAGCTTCCTTCCCTAAAGGACATTAGGGAGCCAGATGGGTTTTTCCTGGAACAGTCATCATTAGATTCTTAATTCCAGATTTTTTTTATTGAATTCAAATTCCATCAGCTGCTGTGGTGGGATCTGAACCCAGCTCCCCAAGACATTATCTAGGTCTCTACACTAACAGTCCAGCAATAATACCACTAGGCCATCATCTCTTTGCCCTCAGCTGTGCAATAGCTTATGAAGGCTTTAAAATTAGAAAAGGATTTACTACGTTAATCACTGTGAGGATGGTGGAGATGTGAACTAGGAGCCAATTACTAAAAGCCAGCCACTATTAAATGGAATCTGGAATTTAGTGTTACATACGTTCCAAGCCAGAAGATACCGTTCAACACACAGATTTTTCTGTTTTTGTCCTTGGTGGTAGAGATTGTGGGTTCGGGAAATGATTGTTGAATTTTTGCAGTGCACACACTGTTGCTACTGGGCGTTGGCGAAGGGGGAGGTGATGAAGGTGCCCGATGTGGTGCCAGTCACGTGGGTTGCTTTGTCATGGAGGGTGTCAGTGCATTTAGATTTCCACAAGAAATTCAATGTGAAGGCACACATAAAAAATTACATCGAAGGTTAGAAGAACGATCAAAGGACAGACAGACACAGGCAGACAGGCACAGGACACTCAGACACACACAGGCAGACCCTTCAAGGATAGCCAGACAAACAAGCAGACAATGGAAGGACAGACAGGCAGTCAAAAAATAGACAGGCAGCCTTCTGAGATGACAAAGTGTGAAGCTGGATGAACACAGCAGGCCAAGCAGCATCTTAGGAGCACAAAAGCTAACGTTTCGGGCCTCTCTGATGAAGGGTCTCGGCCCAAAAAGTCAGCTTTTGTGCTCCTGAGATGCTGCTTGCCCTGCTGTGTTCATCTCGGATTCTCCAGCATCTGCAGGTCCCATTATCTCTGATTACAGGCAGCCTTCTGTTTTGTTCGCACCCTTTGTGACCTCAGAATGTCCCAACGGCTTTACAGTCAATTAAATGCATTTGACATGCTGCCAAACATGTTATAAAGTAAGCACAAGGCAGCCAATTTGCACACAGCAAACTCCCAAAAAGACGAAAGAGATAATGATTGCATAATTTGATTTTAATGATAATGGCTGAGGGACATTGGCTGGGACAATGGCACAATGCCTTGTGCTTCAATATAGCACCATCGGAGCAATTAGCTCTGTCTGAGAAACTGCTGATCTAACCTTCATTTAACAGCTCACCAACCTCAGCAATATCAACTTACTCCTATCAACTGTACAAAATCCCAAAGACAGTCACTCCATATTCCCGACTCAATTCCCCATCCTCCAGCGCCCGCCTCCCAAAACCCCCATGCCAAGATTCCTCAATATATCCAAATCTGTAATATTTGGTGAAACCACCATAGTCCGGCTACGTCTTAGACACAAAAACACTGCAAACAGCCGAAGCCAGCTGTTGTCTTATAGAACAATCCTTCAAGCAAGTCAACAGGCTGCGGCACACGCACCAAAATCACAAGTATCCTTTTAAAAGTAATTATCAAGAGTTTCTGGGATAACAAAGTGTGGGGCTGGATAAACACAGTAGGACAACCAGCATCTCAGGAGCACAAAAGTTGATGTTTCGAGTCAAAACTCTCTTTTTTTAGTGTATTGTTTTAACTATATTTAAGTTTCGAACAGAAACAAACCTACAAAGACAGGCAATAGAATTTCAGGAAACAGTCTTGTCAGGGTTCAAGTCGGTACCGATTTATTTATTAAATGCATTTTGAGCAATTTGGCTGGTTGGAAAGCTGACTACAAAGTCCCTTAAATGATTGGAAATAAGAATTGGCAGGATGTCATCTTTGATTTGAGTTGGTGAAGGGCTTTGATGAATGACTCAGGTTATACGCACACTAATTCCATTCCAAATTACAGCAAAGATTTATGAGGGATAGCAACAGAGGGCAAAATGGAACTGCAGTGGAATTATGAAGAAGCTTGACACGAACAAAGAATCTTCATCATAACTCTGGATTTCAGAAGAGAAATTCATCTCTGATAGACTTTGTTTGGTAGCTGATGCCTCAGTTGGTATCATTTGAGACAGAATGAAGACAAACTGGATTGGTTAGATCATAAGACCACAAGATATAAGCATAATTAGGCCATTCAGCCCATCTGGTCTGCTCCACCATTCAATCAGAGCTGATCGGTTTCTCAACCCCATTCTCCTGCCTTGTCTCTGTATTATTTGCTACTCACTGACCATGGCAGGCTTCAGGCCCATATTGGTGCGATTTACCCAGTCTTAAGGTGCATTTCACTTGGAGAAGGTGCAGATAACAATCTTGATTAAGGCAATGCTAAACTGTTTCAGCCCTCTTCCTCAGGATTGCATCTCTATGGCACCTATCACAAAACTCAAGATGTCCCAAAGTGTTTTCCAGCCAATTAAGTACTTTTAGAGTGTAATCATAACATAGCATCCGGTGGTCTGAGTGACACCCTAAAGGATAAACTTTAGCATAGACACTCAGGAATGCTGGACTAACTTGGAAATATATCCCCGTTCCTTCATGGGGTCAAAATCCTGGAATAGCATTGTGGGTATTCCAACACCACATGGACTGCTGCGGTTCAAGAAGGCAGCTCACCACCGCATTCTCAAGGGGCAGATAGGGATGGGCGCAATAAACACTGGCCCTGCCAGTGGAGCTCATATCCCATGAATGAAAAAAATCTCCCTGGTAAACTTCAAAATATTGCCACGGTATCTTTTACAGTTAGTGCGGTCAGTGGGCGGAGGGCATTGAGCGGTGGTCACACAGGTCTGGAGTGAGATCCTTTAGACAAACAAGTGGAAAGTAACAATCTCCCCTTTCGGTTTCAAACATTGTGGGCGATTGTTGACCGCGTTTGTAAGGACCATATTCTGGTCTTCATTGACTGGGTTCTCCTGAGCACGAGGATTAAATCCGACACATTCTAGAAATGCAGGAAATAAGAGCAGGAGTGGGCCCTTCGAGCCTTTCCTGCCATTTGATATGATCATGGCTGACCATCCAACTTATTAGATAACAAGATATAGAGTTGAATGAACACAGCAGGCCAAGCAGCATCCGAGGAGCTGGAAAGCTGACATTTTGGGGGTCCAGGCCTGAAACGTCAGCTTTCCTGCTCCTCTGATGCTGCTCGGTCTGCTGTGTTCATCCAGCTCCACTCCTTGTTATCCCAGAAATAACCAATTGTTCTGGCTGTACCCTCAGTGACAATTCATTGTTAAGTTTCTTAATAAAGATTTGTGGAGGGTAATAAGTAGTGGAAAATCCAGTTCCATGTCAGCTTCCCGTAGTAAGTTAATTTATTTCTGCACCTTTATTTATTTTATTCCCATCTTGCTTCACTTTCTCATTTCTTTTAACAAGTGCGCATTGATCTCTGTGAGATTAGACCACTCTGTGCTTTTTATTGAAGCATTTATTAATCTTTCATTTGTTACAGCATTTTCCTCAGAGTCAACGTTATTCCCTGTGACCCAGGCGCCTTTTTATAATCTGCTGTTAAGAAGGCGAATGAGAGCTATGTAATTTGCAGCAATTCATGGGCTAAACAATTAAGAATTGGAGAACATCAGTTGCAGACCGAAGCTTTATCTGTCCCAAGTTAACTGAATTGTATTTACAATTAGATAGGAGAGACTGAAAACACGAGTACAAAAGGAGCTTGTTGTTATGGTAACTCAATGAACAAGGTCTCTGATCCACGCCAGAACAGTTTGCAGCTCCAATTTCGGATGTGAGCTTCATAAGTCCCCGACTTGAATCCATAATATAGATTGACCTGCTCAGTACCTTTCTGAGGAAGTGCTGCACTGTTAAAGATGCCGGCTTTTAATTCAGTTAACTTGGATTGATAAGGTTCCAGTCTGAAACTGATGTTCTCCAATTCTTTATCGTTTAGCCCATGAACTGCTGCAAATTGTGTAGTTCTCATTCACCTTTTTAAAAGTAGATTACAAAAAGACGTCTTGGGCAAAAGACATCAAAGGGTATGGGAGAAAGTGGGAACAGGGTAGTAAGTTGGAAGAGAGTTAAAATTGTTTCAGAGGTAGTAGGAGCTGCAGATGCTGGAGAGTCCGAGATAACAAGGTGTAGAGCTGGATGAACACAGCAGGCCAAGCAGCATCAGAGGAGGAGGAAAGCTGACGTTTCGGGCCTGGACCCTTCTTCATTTTCTGACTGAATGATTATAGATGTAACAATGTAATGACTAATCAGGAAGTGTAAATGCGAACGGGTGGCTTCACTGTCCAATCCAATACAGAAAGAGAGATAAATACAGAGAAAGAAAGAGTGAGAAAAGAAGGCTGAGAAGACTTAAAAACATTTATTTAAAATAGAAATTTATAAAATATCCATCAGTTAAATTCTAAAGGAATGTGACTCTGCACTTGTAACAGTTAATTTTTCACCGATGGTGATGTTGTTTGAGGCTAAATTTTAACACATCGTTAAAAAGGGGACTTGCGTTAAAAAGAAGGAATTGCTAAGATGTCAGTCTCAGTGGTGAGCATTGTTTACAGCTATCAGACAGATATATCAACTTCAAGTCGCTCAATGTGGTATATCGAAGCAAAGTGGGTTTATTTCTGAAATATTAATCCAGAGTTTTGAACAATCTCAGAGTTTAAATTCAATTCAAGAAATGTGAAATCAGAATGGGTGGCTTCAGTATACCACATTGGCAGATGTGCAGGTGAACATCTGCTTGATGTGGAAAGTCATCTTGGGGCCTGGGATGGGGGTGAGGGAGGAGGTGTGGGGGCAAGTGTAGCACTTCCTGTGGTTGCACCTTCCCCTCCAAGCACAGGAAGTGCTACACCTGCCCCCACACCTCCTCCCTCGCCCCCATCCCAGGCCCCAAGATGACTTTCCATATTAAGCAGAGGTTCACCAGCACATCCGCCAATTTGGTATACTGCATCTGCTGTAGCTGGTGTGGCTTCCTCTACGTTGCAGGAACAGCAACTCATATTCCACTTGGGAGCCCTGCAGCCCAATGGTATCAATGTGGACTTCACAAGCTTCAAAATCTCCCCTCCCCCCACTGCATCCCAAAACCAGCCCAGCTCGTTCCTGCCTCCCTAACCTGTTCTTCCTCTCATCCATCCCCTCCTCTCACATCAAGCCCCACCCCCATTTCCTACCTACGACCTCATCCCGCCCCCCTTGACCTGTCCGTCCTCCCCAGACTGACCTATCCCCTCCCTACCTCCCCACCCACACTCTCCTCTCCACCTATCTTCTCTGCTATCCATCTTCGGTCCACCTCCCCCTCTCTCCCTATTTATTCCAGTTCCCTCTCCCCATCCCCCTTTTCTGATGAAGGGTCTAGGCCCGAAACATCAGCTTTTGTGCTCCTGAGATGCTGCTTGGCCTGCTGTGTTCATCCAGCTCCACACTTTGTTAACTACGAAGATTGTTGTAGTTCTTGGAAGTCAGTCATCTCAGTTCCAAGACAAAGAGTCATACAGTTACAGAAACAGACCCTTGAGTTCAACTCATCCATGCCAACCAAGTTTCCCAACCTAAACTAGTCCTGCATTTGGCCCATATCTCTCTAAACATTTCCTATTCATGTACCCGTATAAACATCTCTTACATGCTGTAACTGTACCTGCATCTATCACTTCCTCTGGCAGTTCACTCCACATGGGAACTACCTTCTGAGTGAAAAAAACACCCCTCAGGTCCGTTTTAAATCTTTCTCCTCTCACCTTAAACCTACGCCCTCTAGTTTTGAACTCCGCTACTCTAGGGAAAAGACCTTTGATATTCACCTGATCTATGCCCCTCATGAGTCTGTAAATCTCTATAAGGTTACTCCTCAAACTCCTACTGTCCAGGGAAAAAAAGGTCCCAGCCTATCTAGCCTCTCCTTACAACTCAACCCTTCCATTCCCAGTAACATCCTTGTATATTTAAATAACATCCTTCCAATGGCAGGGCAACCAGAATTGTACACAGTCCTCCAAAAGTGGTTTTAACAATGTCCTATACAACTGCAACACGACATCCCAACACCTGTACTCATGCTTTGACTGATAAAGGCCAATGTGCCAAATGCCTTCCTCACTGCCCTGTCTACCTCTGATGACACTTTCAAGGAACTATGTACCTGAACTCCTCGGCTCTCTGTTCAACAACACTCCCCAGGGTCCCACCACTAACTGTCTAAGTCCTGCCCTGGTTTGTCTTTTCAAAATGCAACACCTTGTATTTATCTAAATTAAACTTCATCTGCCATTCCTCAGACTATTGGTCCAGCTGATCCAGGTCCTGTTGTTCTCTTAAATAACTTTTTTCATCGTCACAATACCGCCAATTTTGGTTTTATATGCAAACTTACTAGCCTCACGCTTCCTATATTCGCATCCAAATTGTTTATATAAATGACAAACAGTAGAACCATCACCGATTCCCTGCAGAATACTGCTGGTCACAGGCCTCCTGTCCGAAAAATACCTCTCCATCCTCCCCGAGATAATGGGAACTGCAGATGCTAGAGAATCTGAGATAACAAAGTGTGGGGCTGGATGAACACAGCAGGCCAAGCAGCATCTCAGGAGCACAAAAGCTGACGTTTTGGGCCTAGACCCTTAATCAGAAAGGCCCGAAACGTCAGCTTTTGTGCTCCTAAGATGCTGCTTGGTCTGCTGTGTTCATCCAGCTCCACACTTTGTTATCTCCATCATCGCCCTCTGTTTCCTACCATCAAGTCAATTTTGTATCCAATTGGCTAGCTCTCCCCGGATCCAATGTGACATAACTTTACTCACCAGTCTACCGTGCAGAACCTTGTCAAAAGCCTCACTAAAGTCCATGTAGACATGTACTATTCTACCCTCATCTCTCTTCTTGGTCAAGTCCGCAAAAAAACTCAATCAAGTTTATGAGACACAATTTTCCACATACAAAGCCATATTGACAATGCCTGACCAGTCCTTGCCTTTCCAAATGCATGCAGATCCTGTCTCACAGAATCTCCTCCAACAACGTACCCATCACTGACGTCAGGCTCACCTGTCTATAGTTCCCTGGCTTTTCTTTGCAGCTTTTCTTAAATAATAACACAACACCTTTTGGCGTCCTGTATCTTTGCAGGAGTTTCTCAGGGTTGTGTTCTAGACCCCAACTGCTTCATCAATGACCTTCCCTCCATCATAATGTCAGAAGTGGGGATGTTCGCCAATGATTGCACAAAGTTCAGCACCATTTGCGACTCCTCAGATACTGAAGCAGTCCGTGTTCATATGCAGCAAGATCTGGACTATATCCAGGTTTGGGCTGACAAGTGGCAAGTAACATTCACATCACAATGATGCCAGTCACTGTCTATTTCTAACAAGGGAGAATCTAACCATCACAGTTTGATAGCATTACTATCACTGAATCCCCCACTGTCAACATTCTAGGTGTTTATCATTGACCAGAAACAGATCTGGACTAGCCAAATAAGTACCGTGGCTAAAGGAATAGGTCAAGAACCAGATGTTCTTCAGAATTCTAGGAAATCTGTTGCTCCAACAGCACATTCCTAAACCCACGACCACTTCCATCTAGAAGGACAAGGGCAGCAGATACATGGGAACACCACCCCCTGCAAGTTCCCCTCCGAGCCACTCACCATCCTGACTTGGAAATATATCCCCGTTCCTTCACTGTTGTTGGGTCAAAATCCTGGAATCCCCTCCCTAAGGGCATTGTGGGTCAACCCACAGCACAGGCACTGCAGCAGTACAAGAAGGCAGCTCACTCCCACCTTCTCAAGGGGCAACTAGGGATGGGCAGTAAATGCTGGATCTGCCAACAGCCACATCCCATGAGTGAATAAAAAGTGTACCGATCATCAAATATTTAAATTGCATCTATTTCTCTGGAAATCAATTTGCTTATGCAATCACTGATCATAACTGAACCAGTTACCAAGGGGATGATATGAGTAAAGTTTGTGTCTTTTAAATTGCCTGACGTGGGGTGCGTTTTAATGTAGAATTCAGAGTGAAACATAGTGTTGAATTCTCCTAATGAACATAACTGGGCCAGAAATGACTACGTCTACTTTTTTTGTTAATTCCTTTAATGATGTGGGAAAAATTGCCAGCATTTATTAACTGCGGGTCTGGGATTACAAGGAGGCCAGGCCAGGTAAGGATGGGGGATTTCCTTCCCTAAACAGCATTAGTGATAGAAAAGGGGTTTTCATGACAATTGGCAGGGGTTAGATGGTCACCATTAGATCTTCATTCTGGGCTTTTGTTTTCAGAACTGAATTTAAACTTCTCCATCCACCTTGCTATCACCATGAACTCTCAATATTACTCTGGTGACCTGCATTACCAGCCCAATGACATTACCTTGCACCAACAGCTCCAGGTAACTGAGTTGTCCTGAGGCTAGTGAAGGATGCCGCTCCTTGAAGAATCCCACTCACTGGCAGGATAGCAATGGGACTCAGCTTGTGGCTTGGATTTTTGATACCCCTCCTCACCCAAACCCCAGGCCCATCTCTTGACTGACGGCAGCAGTTTGAGGTTTTACACAGTAATAAGAACATGTGAGCAAAGGGAAGGATAAAACTGGGTGAAACATTGAAAAGCAGAGGAGCAGCCGGCCCTTTGAGCCTATTCCACCACTGACTAGTATCGTAGCCGATTATCCAACTCAGTCCCCTCTTCCTGCTTTCTTCCCATTTCCTTTGATCCCTTTAGTCCTAAGAAATATATCTAACTCCTTCTTGAAAACATTCAATGCTTTGGCCTCGACTGCTTTCTGTTGAGAGAATTCCACAGGCTCCCTACCCTCTAGGTAAAGACATTTCTCCTCATCTCAGTCCTAAATAGCCAACATAGTACAATTCAACAAAGACCCCTGGTTGTTGAGATCATCCTTTTTGCGTCCACCCTGTGTCATTCTGTTAAAGGCTTATCGCTCTCAACCAGCTTCTGGCCCCATCTCATTTTTCTAAACTCTAGTGAATCTCGTCCTACCCAATTCGTTCTTCCCTTGCATGTCAGTCCTGCTAATCCCAGGAATCAGTTCGGTGAACCTTCACTGCACTCCCTCCATAAGACAGAACATCCTTCCTCAGATCCTGAGTCCAAGACAGCACACAGTGCTCCTGGTGCAAGGCCTTGTATAACTGCAGCAAGATATCCTTGATACTCCATGGTAAGATATTGACATAAATTTCATGAATTATGGGATGAGGTTAAAACGGGAGGCTGAGGATGGACAGAATGTTTTCAATAAGGTCAATGTGGATCCTGTGCGAAAAGAGTCCGGGTGCGACTCTGCCGGTTAAAGCAGACCCCAGTTCCCCCAGGTTCACACAAAGCAATAAAAGCAGAAACTGGGAACATGCTGGAGAGGTGATGCCTAATGGCATTATCGCTGGGCTGTTAGTCCAGAGACCCACATCATGTACTTGGTTTGAATCCTGCCGTGGCAGAGGTTGGAATCTGAATTTAATTAAAAGAAGAAAAGAATGGAATTGAGAGTCGAATGATGAGGGGTCGAGGCCCGAAACGTCAGCTTTCCTGCTCCTCTGATGCTGCTCGGTTCATCCAGCTCTACGCCTTGTTATCTTGGATTCTCCAGCATCTGCAGTTTCTACTATCTCTCATGAATTGATTGTTGGGGAGAGAACCCCACCTGGTTTTCTGATGCCCCTTATGGTTGAAAACTGCGATCTGTGCCACTTATGGTTGACTCTTAACTGCCCTCTGGGCAATAAATGCCAGCCTATCCAGAGACACCCTCATCCTGTAAATGAATAAAGACATCACTAACCATCCCTGAGGAAATAAGAGTTTAAGAATTAGTGCGTAAATAACTGCACACAGATGCTCAATGCATCAGATTTTTCTGTCTGCTTTGAAGATTACGGATTCAAGGCTTACCCTGAAGATTTGTGCACAGAATCTAGGTTGGCATTCCCAGCGTGGGACTGATGATGTGTGGAACTGTTGGAGGTGCTGGCTTTGAGACAAAATGTTAAGCAAAGGCTCCCCCTTAGCCAATCATGTTACTATTCAGAAGAATTTTCCCCTGCTTTATCTGAGCCAATATCTTTCCTCCATCTCATCATCCCATACAGGCGATCTGCTTATTATCCCTGCTTGTGGGATCTTGCTGTGCAATCACTTCCTAGGGGGCGGCACGGTGACTCAGTGGTTAGCACTGCAGCCTCACAGCGCCAGGGACCCAGGTTCAATTCTGGCCTCGAGTGGCTGTCTGTGAGGAGTTTGCACATTCTCCCCGTGTCTGTGTGAGTTTCCTCCGGGTGCTCTGGTTTCCTCCCACAGTCCAGAGATGTGCAGGCTAGGTGGATTGGCCATGCTAAGTTGCCCGTAGTGTTCAGGGATGTGTGGGTTATAGGGGTATGGGTCTGGGTGGGATGCACTGAGGTTTGGTGTGGGCTTGTTGGGCCGAAGGGCCTGTTCCTACACTGTAGGGAATCTAATTACAACAATGACTACAACTCCAAAAACAGCTTCATCCACTGATTAAAAACACACTGGGATGTTGTGGGATAACACAGTGTGGAGCTGGATGAACATGGAAGGCCAGGCAGCATCAGAGGAGCAGGAAAGATCATGTTGAGGATTGGGACCCTTCTTCAGAAATGGAGGAGGAGTAAGTGAGCTGGGAAATAAATATCGAGAGGATGGGTGAGGCCGGAGACAATAGGTGGGATGGTAACAGGTGAGTGCAAGTAGGGAGGGTGAGGATTGGTCTTTGGGATGGGTGGGAGAGAAGACAGACAGGTTGTGTCAGGTCAAGGAGGCAGGGATGAGAGGGAGGGTTGGTCATGAGATGAGGCTGTGGGCAGGGAGATTTTAAAACTGGTGAATTCCATGTTCAGGTCCGGGCTGTAGGCTCCCGAGGTGGACTATGAGGTGCTACTCCCCCAGTTTGTGACACTGGAGGAGCCCCAGAGGGAGTGACTGAAAATTCCCTCAATCATATCTCTTGCGTTTCCCGCACCTCTGCCCTCAGACCCACTTCCCCAACAAAAACAAAGACAGAATACCCCTTGTCCTCACTTATCACCCCATCATCCTCTACATCCATCGTATCATTCTCTGCCATTTACCATCCAACCCAACAACCAAAGAGATAGCTTCGTCCCCATCCCTACCTGCCGCCCATAGAGACTGCTCTCTCAGTGACTCCCTCGCCCACTCCACACTCCCCATGAGCTCCACCACCCACCAGCACCTTTCCCTGTAACCGCAGGGAGTGATACACCTCCCCCCGACAACCTCCACTTATTGTCCAAAGCAAACCTTTCACACCAGACGGAGGCTCACCTGCACATCCGCGAACATGGTTCACTGTACCGCTGCTCCTAGTGCGGCCTCCTCTACATTGGCGAGACCAAGCATAGACTCGGAGACCACTTTGTAGAGTAAAAACGACAACACTTTCCAATCGCAAACCATTTTGACTCTCCCTCCCAATCCCTGGGTGACATGACCATCCTGGGCCTCCTCCAGTGTCACAAAGACACCACCCACAAAGTGGAGGAGCAGCGCCTCAAACTCCGCCTTGGGACCCCACCCCCAGCCTCATCCCATGTCCAACCCTCCCTCTCATCCCCGCCTCCTTGACCTGACACAACCTGTCCATCTTCTCTCCCACCTGTTCACCCCACCCACCTGTCTGCCCCTCCCACCTCACTGACCAATCCCCACCATTACCTACCTGCACTCACCTATCACCATCCCACCTATCTACCCCAGCCCTCCTCTATTTATTTCAGAGCTTCCTTCTCTCCCCCCCCCATTTCTGAAGAAGGGTCCTGGCCTGAAATGTCAGCTTTCCTGCTCCTCTGATGCTGTCTGGCCGGCTGTGTTCCTCCAGCTCCACACTGTGTTCCCTCTGATGCTGCCTGGCCTGCTGTGTTCCTCCAGCTCCACACTGTGTTCCCTCTGATGCTGCCTGGCCTGCTGTGTTCCTCCAGCTCCACACTGTGTTCCCTCTGATGCTGCCTGGCCTGCTGTGTTCCTCCAGCTCCACACTACGTTCCCTCTGAGGCTGCCTGGCCTGCTGTGTTCCTCCAGCTCCACACTGCGTTCCCTCTGAGGCTGCCTGGCCTGCTGTGTTCCTCCAGCTCCACACTGTGTTCCCTCTGATGCTGCCTGGCCTGCTGTGTTCCTCCGGCTCCACGCTGTGTTCCCTCTGGTGCTGCCTGGCCTGCTGTGTTCCTCCAGCTCCACACTGCGTTCCCTCTGGTGCTGCCTGGTCTGCTGTGCTCCCCCAGCTCCACAATCTGACTCCAGGGTCTGCAGTTCTTGCTATCTCTAGGATGTTGTGAGGTTGAGAAAGGTGCTATAAAAGTGCAAGTTTTTAAAAAATTCAATTGAAAACTTGCTAAAACCCTGCCATTACAATTGTACATGATAGAACTGGGAACAACATTCAGTGTACTGTACAACACTTTCAGTGATTACATCCTTCACAATATCATAAAAAGCAGCAAACGTTAATTCTCAGAGACAGCAGGAACTGCCGATGCTGGAGAATCTGAGATAACAAGGTGTAGAGCTGGATGAACACAGCGGGCCGAGCTGGCCTTCCTGCTCCTCTGATGTTGCTTGGCCTGCTGTGTTCATCCAGCTCTACACAAATTTTAATTCTCAAGCAGGACCAACATTTTATTCAAATTCTCTGATTACTATCACCAGGAATATTCATGATTACACTCTAAAAATGATCTGATAACACTCAGTAATGACTATATGCATGGGCTGAAGTTACAAACTGGGAAAGCTTGGGGAGTTTAGTTTCAATGCTGCATTGTAATAAATCACGAGAGACTTGCCGAATGGAAACTGCATAGAGGAAGGATAAGATCTGCAGTTCTGAATGTCTTCAACACTTTCAAGCACAAAGGATATTCTGGGGGGATACTTTGAACTGAACCAGCTCACGTTTGTATTTCAAATTATCATATTGTCAGGAGAACCCAATGAATCTCATCATCAGCAGTTACTCTCCATGTCCTGTGTACTTAAGGCTGAGGTAGGATGGCATGTTGGCTCAGTGGTTGGAGCTTCAGCCTCACAGTGCCAGGGACCTGGGTTGGATACCATCCTTGAGTGGCTGCCTGTGTGTAAGCTGTGTTCACGTGTCTGTGCGGATTTGCTCCGGTTTCCTCCCACAGTCCAAAGATGTGCAGGTTACGGTAGACTGGCCATGCTAAATTGCTCGTAGTGTTCAGGCAAGTGCAGGCTAGGTGGGCTAGCCATTGGAAATATGGGAATAGGGTAGGGAGCTGGGTCTGAGAGGTACGGTATTCTGAGGACTCGGGCTGAAAAGCCTCCTTCTGCAATTTAGGGATTTTATGTGATAGATCCTAGATCAGCTAGGGAGTCAAAGGTTCTGGGGAAAGGGCAGTAAAGTGAGGAATGCCAGGTCAGCCATGATCCTGCTGAACAGCAGAGCAGACCTGAGGGGCTGAATGGCCTCCTCCTGCTCCTAACTGTTATGGCTCATGTGAAGTCACCCACTAAGTCTGCCCACTATTGGACCTCTTGGTAATCAGCAACATAAGGAAAGGGATTTTCCAGGAGCAGTGGCTCAGGCACCAATATTCACCAAATCACAAAATTAGGGGGCACTGCTTCTTGATTGTGGGACTGCTGTTTCAAAGAGCTAGCACAGTGGGATGGAGTGAATGGCCTCCATCTTTGCTGCAGAATATTTTGGGTAATGCCGTCCAACTTGGAGGACAGAGACGGCTGAAGTTTCATCTGGGAGACTGTGTCTCCAACAGAGCAGCACTCCCTCAGCCCCTCCATCCATTCCTCAGAACAGGCTGAGAGTCTGCACACTCGAAAGATTGATTCCCAGGATGTTGCTTTGCATGTCATCAGCAAGAGAAGCCCCAGCACCTGGAGACATGTTAGCCTGTAGTTAGAAGAATACCGGGGAAAGCAAAGGAAAGCAGTCTATTTGGGAAGTTGACTGAAAGAGGGAAGACAATATGATGTATCTTCAGGACCAAAGTTAGAATCTGAAGTGTCAGCCTACATGGTACCCCCAAGAACAATTACCACCTAAAATCACAACCTTGTCACTCAGAAACTTTCAAACTAGGTCATCACACACATGCAAAAGATCATGGGTGAGGGTGACTGCTGACTGAACATGTTATAGTTACCAATGCACAGAAAGAGGCCAATCGATCCGTTGAGTCTAGACTGGAATAAGGCAAGATTCCCTCTGTTTTGTCTTGAATTTCATAATAATTATGACAACAGAAATCTGAATTCACGTGGCACCTTTGAAGGATTAACATTCCACAAGGTGCTTCACAAGTGCATTATCAGCCGAGGTTTGACACCAAAGCCACATATGGTCACTGGTCTTACAGAGGGGAGCGAGGTAGGGAGATGGTGAGGGAGGGGGTCTTGGAGCTAGGGGCACAGGTGGCTGATAGCACATCCACCACTGGCAGAGCCATTCAAATCATGGAAACAGCAAGCACTGGATGGATGCAAATGTCAGGAAGGGATGTGGGCTGATGAGATCGGAGTTAAAGAGGGAATCCCAACAAGGATCATAAACTGTAGTAGTATGGGGCAAGTCACTGAGTTTTTTCCTGTATTCACGGGATGCGGGCCTCACTGACCAGGCAGCATTTATTGACCATCCCTAACTGGCCAGACGGCAGTTAAGAGTCAACCACATTGCTGTGGGTCTGGAGTCACATGTAGGTCAGACCAGGTAAGGATGGCAATTTCCTTCCCTAAAGGGCATTAGTGAACCAGATGAGTTTTCCCCTGACAATCGACAATGGATTTATGGTCATCATTAAATTCTTAATTCCAGATACTTTGTTGAATTCAAATAGCACCCGCTGTTAGGGCAGGATTTGAACCCAGGTCCCCAGTACATTGCCTGGGTCTCTGGATTGACAATCGAGCGATAATTCCACTAGGCCATTACCTCCCCAGTACAGGGGTGATGTGCAAATGGGAACTTGTGCAAGGTACGAATCAGACAGATGAATTTTGGAGGTGCTCAAATCCTTAGAAGGTGTGTTTAATTCATTTATGGGATGTTGGCATTGCTGGCCTGACCAAAATTTATTGCCCCGGGGCACTTGAGAGTTCAACCACAAAGCTGTGGACCTGGATCATGTGTAGGCTAGGTGTTTCCTAAAGGAGTGAATCTGATGTGTTTTTTCTCCCCCCAACATCCAGCAATGGTTTCATGGTTATCATTAGACTCTTAAACGCAGACCTTTAATTGATTTTAAATCCCACTGTCAGCTGTGACAGGATTTGAACCTGGGGTCGCCTGGATTAACAGCCCACCGGTAGCACCATTAGGGTGACACAGCCTCACACTGGCAGACAGGGAGCTGGTCGGTAGATGAGACCCATGTGCTGGGAGAACCGATACATTAGTGAACGCGATTGCCCAAGTGTCCACTATCGCCAACAAAAGGCTTAAAAGGTCTACAGTAAGACTGAAGGCAGAGCAGGGGCTGGGAAGGCAAACAGAGACCTGGAACCAAAGGTCTGTGGTTTACTGAGGTCCAAATGCAGTCTCTGAACCTGATAGAGCCTCGTTTCAGGAATGTAGACGAGCTGGATAAGCTGTGAAGGCTAAGCCACAACGAGATCCACTATAGCTCTTCAAATCAGCGTTCCTGGGCTGATGCGAGTAGATGTGAAGGAAAGTCAGGAAAGGCCTTAGTGGGAGAGAGAAATGATTTTATTGGGAGAGAGATCATCAAAGGGTGAAGATGCACTTGTCATGTTATGACAGAAGGTTGGTGAAAATTACCTAGTTGGGATATATTTGAGAGCAGACAGGGCTGTGCTACACTTGCTGTTGTCTAATTATACACGGAGGGCCACAGCCTGAGCTGATGCAGGAGTTGTGTTACTTAGGTGGCAGAATGGATACAACTATATCCCTTCAAATGCTGAATCTACACAGTTACTAATTAATTGTTTCCTCAAGCATTGAGTGTTCGGGGGATATTTTAGCACTTGAGTTCAAAACCACGATGCTCAAACAAGGAGAAGCTGTTCCAAATTACAGGAAGGCAAGAAACCAAAAAGCAGACGTAAGGTGGAGAGTGAAGGGACCAGAGAAATGATCCAGATTCATTGCTTGTGAAGACGGTGAAAATGGTGTATAAACACTTTCATTAGGGGAATTGGATAAATATTTTAAAACGGTGAAAAACGCTTTGTGGAACGTGATGACTGGTAGTTATTTCAGAGAACCTCCAGGAATATGATGGGCTGACTGGCGTCCTACTCTGCTGAACATTAATATATAGATTGAAATGGTGATTGTCATAGACATCAGCTGCTCAAGGGAATCTCTGGGTTGCATGAGAAAGGTTTTGAAATTTCCAATGTTTTTGGGAGGTGAGGCGCTGTGGTTAGCGCTGCTGCCTCACAGCGCCCAGGACCCGGGTTCAATCCTACCCTCGGGTGACTGTCTGTGCGGAGTTTGCACATTCTCCCCTGTCTGTGTGGGTTTCCTCTGGGTGCTCTGGTTTCCTCCCACAAAGATGTGGAGGTTAGGGTGGATTGGCCAAGGGGAAGTGCAGGGTTACAAGGAGGGTGGGGATGTTCTTCAGAGGGTCAGTGCAGACTAAATAGGCTGAATGTCTTCTTTCTATGTTTTCACAAATGGTGCTGGCTGCACAGGTCACCCATGAATGTTCAATCCCTCTCCTGCTCACATGTTCCTACAACAAAGGTGGAAGTAATGGGGTTAGAGTTAAGGACTGCAAGAGCGGTTAGCCACAAGGTCTGCTTAGTGTCCCGATGGTTCAGGACACCCATGACTCAGTTCAAAATCCAAATCACTCCTGAATTGGCCACTACTACATATAGACAGTCTTCAGCCAGGCATCAATTCCAGACAACAACAACTGTGAATGGAGCTGCGCTTCAAGAAGTTACAGAAAAGCCAACATTTTTCCAACACTACCTTCAAAAGTGAGTTGAAATGATCCTCAACAAAAACAAACAGCAATCAGAGTCTTGCTGAGATATTGCTGCTGAACTAAACAACTCTCAGGTGCAAAGAGCAACATTTCCACATGAAAATGCATGGAGGACTTACATTCCAGCGGTGCCTTTCACTGTCTCAGCATGTCCCAAAATGACATACAGCCAATGAGGATCTTTCTGAGGTGTGGTCACTGTTGCAATGTGAGAAGCACAGTATCCAATCTGTGCACAGCAAGCTCCCACAAACAGCAAAGTGATGGTGGCCTACTGATCTGCGTTAATGACAACGGCTGTGAGAAAAATAATGAGGAAAAAAGCTGGTGGAAGTCTCCATCACCTGTCCTAAATGTGACTCTGGAACTTCTACATCCACTTGAGATTTCAGACTTGTCCTTGGTTTTACATAGGAGCCTACAACCTACAATTCAGACTTAGTTTTATTCATTTGTGGGATGTGGGTGTCGCTAGATGGTGCAATTGAGAAGGTGGGGGTGAGCTGCCTTCCTGAATCACTGTAGTCCATGTGTTGTAGATAGACCCACTATGCCCTCAGGCTGGGAATTCCAGGATTTTAATCCAGTGACTTTCTAACATCTCAATTTGCTGCTCCTGACCTTTCCCAGTTGGATTGCATTCACATGAAGATAAAATAATTAATTACATCTAGAAAGATAAGAGGCTTTTTTTGTGGTGGAAGCTAATCATTAAGCCACAGTTCGAGGTTTTGAATTTTAGCAAAAAAAAACACTGCTCTTGAGAGGCACAGCTACACCGTGGATATAAGTAATAATTGGAGGAACAGGTTTTATAACTGCGTTTTTGTTTCTGGTAAAGCCAAGATGAATGAATCAAAATGAGCTATTCACAGTTTTCTTTGCAATCACAAGAATCAGCTGAAGAATTTGTAATTTTGTGCACAGGCATGATTCTGAAGGAGAGCGCGATGAGACATTCTCAAGAGACTTAAAGCTGTAAATTAGGAAGAAGGAAAATCTTGGGACAATGTGCTAGGTGGAGGAAGCCATTCAGTGCATCCAGCCTGCCTCGCCATTCCACTCTAACCTGGACTTCTCTGTAAAATATTCCTCTGTAAAACGATATGACAGATAGGCAAACACCTCAAATGTCTAAACTGAGGTGTAAACAACTCCCCGTAGGATATACAACCTCCCTCCTTATTTAACCCTGTAAAGTGGTGAAGTCATTCCGCTAGGTTTGAGCCTCACTGAGCTGCAGATCGCAAAATTAAACCCTGGACAAGCTTCAATGAGCGCTTAGTGCAATTGAAGCACAACTTCTGAACCACCTTTCCTCCTCCTCCACTGTTCTGGGCCTCCCAGCATTTCCATGCCGAAGGCGTCACAGAAATGTAAGATGTGGCCGAGGTGTAGAACAGAAGTGGTCATTTTTGTACACCAGTGCGACGGGATTGGGGAGCACTCCTCTGTTCGTTTCCGGGGCATGTACTCAGATTGTCAGGATGCTGTGCTCCCGAGATCATTGCTGTAGAACTCACCGTGTGCACAAGGGTTCAATCGCTGGCTCATGGAGAAGAGTAGAGTCTGAAGCAAAGGGATGGAAAGGATTCAAGTTGCTACCCGACTGTCAAAGCGCTGGGTACCAGACTCCACCTCACACCCTGTCAGTTGTACACAGAGCATCATTTAAACAACTACATTGGCCAGTTCATTGAAACAGGGTCTCCTGACCGGGAGAAGGGGTGCTGATTTACTTGCGAAGTAAAACAGCAAATAGCTATCAAAACAGAAAGAATTTCCTTCAGCAACCACCACCCCCAGCCCTGCCCTTCACTTTCTGGTGAATTGTGGGTCTTTGATGCACCCAATCCTGCTTCGTCAATGACCTTCCATCCATCATAAAGTCAGAAGTGGGGATGCTCGCTGATCATTGCACCATGTTCAGCGCCATTCGCGACTCTTCAGATACTGAAGCAGTCCATGTTCACATGCAGCAAGATCTGGACAATATCCAGGCCTGGGCTGTAACACTTATCCCACACAAAGGCCAGGCTATGGCCCTCTCCAGTAAGAGACAACTAACCACTACCCCACCCTGCTATAGGAAGGATATGATTAGATTGGAAAGGGCGCAGAAAAGATATTCCAGGATATTATCGGGATCAGAGGATTTGATTTATAAGGAAAGGCTGGATAAGCTGCGATTTCTTCCCCTGGAGCATAGGCGGTTAAGGGATGACATTACAGAGGTTTATAAAATTATGAGAAGTATAAATAAGGTGAAGAGCAATGGTCTTTTCCATAGGGTAGGGATGTTCAAAGCTAGAGGGCAAAATTTTAAGGCGAGATGAGAAAGGGACCCGAGGGGCAACTTTTTCACACAGAGGGTGGTTCATACATGGAATGAACTGCCAGAGGTGGATGCAGGATGCAGTTACAGCATTTAAAAGATTTTCGGACGGGTACATGAATAGGAGAGGTTCAGACGGAAATGGGCCAAACTCAGGCAAGTGGGAGGCATTTATGTTGGGAAACTTGGTATGGATGGATTGGAATGAAGGCTCTGTTTCCTTACTCAATGACACTATGACCATCACTGAATCCTCCAGAATCAACATCCTGGGGGTCGTGTTGACCAGGAACTCAGTTGAATTCACCAAAGAACACAAACTCATCTCACCTCCCCACCCTGTAATTGGACCCTCGACTTCCTGACCCAGAGACCACAATCAGTAAGAATTGACGACAACGCCTCTTCCACCACAATCCTCGACACTGGTGCCCCACAAGGCAACGGACTCAGCCCGTTACTCTACCCCTAGTACACTCACCTCCATGTGGCCCAATTGCACCCCAACTCCATTGACAACGCCACTGTAGTAGGTCAGATCCCAAACAACAACAAGTACAGGAAATAGATTGAGTGCTTAGCAGTATGGTGTAAAGATAATGATCGCTCCTTCAACAGCAGCAAAATGAAGGAGCTGGGCACTGACCTCAGGAAGTGAGGTGGAGGGGTTCACCCCCGTCTGTATCAATGGTGCTGAGGTGGAGATGATCGAAAGCATCAAGTTCCTGGGAGTGACAGTTACCAACAATCTGCCCTGGTCCACCCACATCGACATGATGGTCAAGCACAACAATGTCTCTACTTCCTCAGGAGGCTAAGGAAATTCAGCATGGACTCCAACCAATTATTACAGATGCACCTTAGAAAGCATCCAATGGGGATGCATCACAGCTTGGTTTGGCAATTGTTCTTGCCAACACCGCAAGAAATTACAGAGAGCTGTGAACACAGCCCAGTCAATCGCACAAGCCAGCCTCCCATCCACTGACTCCATCTACACTTCCCACTGCCTCGAGAAAGCACACAGCATCATCAAAGACCCCTCCCCACCCCAGTTATACTCTCTTCCACCCTCCTCAATCCAAGCAAAAAGATAGAAAAGTTTGAATACACATGCAAACAGATTCGAAAGCAGGTTTTCTCCCCGTCGTTATCAGACTTTTGAATAGACCTCACAAACGTTAAAGCTGATCTCTCTCTGCACCGTCTCTGCAGCTGTGACACTGAATTCTGCACCTTGCTCTGCTACCCCCCGATGCACTGCGTTTGGTACGATGTGCCGGTACAGCACATAAAACAACATTTTTCACCGTATCTCACTGGTTACAGTCAGCTTTTTCACCTTAAATACAAACTGAGAGTGTTGCAGTTTCATGTCTGTGACAAAGATAATATCAGTCAGTGATTACAGGAGCAGGTCAGAGGCTGGGAATCCGACACAAAGTAACTCACTGCCTGACTCCCCAAAGCCTGTCCACCATCTACAAGGCACAAGTCAGGAGTATGATGGAATACTCCCCACTTGCCTTAATGAATGCAGCTCCAGCAACACACAAGCAGCTCATCACCATCGAGAACAAAGCAGCCGCTTGATTGGCACCACATCCACAAACATCCCACTCCCCCCACCACTGACGCTCAGTCGCAGCAGTGTGTACCATCTACAAGATGCACTGCAGAAATTCAGCAAAGATCCTCAGACAGCACCTTCCAAACCCACAACCACTTCCATGCAGAAGGACAAGGGCAGCAGATACATCAAAATATCCTCCAATTCCCACTCCTGCAAGTTCCAAGCCCCTCACCATCCTGACCTGGAAATATATCCCTGTTCCTTCACTGTCGCTGGGTCAAAATCCTGGAATATCCGAAGGACATTGTGGGTCAACCCCCAGCACATAGTCAGCTGCGGTTCAAGAAGGCAGCTCACCCCCACCTTCTCAAGGGGCAGTTAGGGATGGGGCAATAAATGCTGGGCCCAGCCGGTGATACCCACGTCTCAGGAATGAATTTCAAAAAGAGTAACAATTTGTATCTGCACAGTGTCTATAAAGTTGTGAAGCATTGCAGTATTTCGAAGGGACATCAACAAAAATTCAACAATGAATCCACATTAAAATGATGTTCAGGCAGTGAACCCAAACCTCAGGCAAAGATTTTAAGGTGTGTCTGAAAGGAGGAGGTAGAATCGGCACCTCCAGTAGTTAGGTGAAGGGAATTGTAGATGCCAGGAGCAGATGAGCGCAGACATCTCGGAGAATTTTCAGGAGTGATGTGGGTGTCAAAAATAATCCACAGACATTAAACAGTGACATTCAGCGTCTATTTTAGGTGAAAATGCTGGCTGTAATCGGTCAGATGTGATCGTAGTTTAAAACTAACATGGAGCAAATAATAAGCGATTAATACGTTAATCCTTGTACTGAGAGATTACAGTTTTGTGATGAGCTAGAAACATTAAGAACAGGTTAGATTATCTGTTGCATCCCCCACTGATATTAAGCAGGAAATGAAGGGGCATCAACAAATTTACAGATAAAGGCAATGTCATCATTTTGAAGAGGATGGAACAGTTAGAGTGAGAAACAACTTGAAGAAATATTTGCATTTGTACATCACACTTCACACCCTCAGTACATCTCAATGTGCTTTGCAGGAGATGGAGCAGTTTTGGCATGTTGATCCTGTTCTTATTTAGAAAACACAACAGCCAAGCTACACACTGCAAGTCCCCACAAGCAGCAAAATGGAAATGGAAAAGAAACCCTGTTTTTGAGGGAGGATTGAGGGGATAATCATTGATCAGGATACAGGGAGGATTTCTCTGCTTATCTCCGGATGAGATTGGAATTTGACTGTCACTTCAAGGACAGAAAGGCCTTGGGTTAACATCTCACCTCAACGTTGTAACTCAGAGAGTTTGCACAGATGGTGAGAGACAGTCGGGGATAATTCTCTCCCATTTCTCATCCCTGGGCCGAACATGACAAAATGTATTTCTTAGAAGGAGTATTTCAGCCATCTCGAGTTTTGGTCATTTGAGGAAGACATGAACAGGTTTTATTGCAAATTTAAATCAAAGAAAGAACAAGTGTTTATTTTCATAACATGACTTTAACAAACATTTGTTTTCTAAAGACACACACACACGCACACACCACTAAACACACTCGCGCACGCGCGCGCGCGCACACACACACATAAATACTCATACACACACACACACGCATACACACGCGCGCATACACACGTGCGCATACATAAACACTGATACACGCACACACACACATAAATACTCATACACACATAAATACTCATACACACACACGCATGCACACACACCCACACACACACACACATGCATACACACATGCACACGCATACACACATGCACACGCATACACACATACACGCACACACACATACACGCACACACACATACACACACGCACACACGCACATACACACATGCATAGACACACACATAAATACTCATACACACATAAACACACACACACTCGCATATACACACACACGCAGACACACGCACACACACACGCATACACACACACACGCATACACACACACACGGATACACACACAGACATGCATACACACAGACACACACATGCAGACACACACACGCACGCATACACACACACGCACGCATACACCCACGCCAGCATACACCCACGCAGGCATACATACACGCATGCATACACACACACCCGCAAACACACACACCCGCATACACACACACCCGCATACACACACACCCGCATACACACACACACGCATACACACACACACGCATACACACACACACGCACGCATACACACACACACGCATACTCATACACACACACACGCATACACACACAGACACACGCATACACACACACATATAAATACTCATACCCACATTCATACACACACACACACGTATAAACACACACACACATGCATGCGCACATACGTACGCGCACGCACACACGCGCACACACACACAAATACTCATACATAAATACTCATACACACACACACACATACATAAATACTCATACGCACACACACAAATACTCATACACACACACATACATAAATACTCATACACTCACACACACACACACACACACACACACACACACATACATAAATACTCACACACACATACATAAATACTCACACACACACACACACACACACACATGTGTGTGTTCCTTGAACTGATTGATTGACTAGGGCTATTTCAGGGGGCACTTAAGAGTCAACACATTGCTGCAGGTCTGGAGTCACATGTAGTTCAGACCCAGAAAGGATGACAGATTTCCCTACCAGGGAAACAGATGGGTTTTTAATAACAACTTGCAATAGATCAACATTAAGGCTAGCTTTTCAATCCCAAAATTTAATGAACTGAGTCTAAATTGCATCGTCTGCCAGGGCAGGATTTGAGCACATGTTCTCAGAGGGTGGGCCTGAGTCCCTGGATTATGAGTTCAGGGACATGAACAGGGAACCCCCTCAGTTCACTCCCAGCCCTAAACTTCGATCACTCAGCCAGGATCAATGAGCTGTTGGGCTGGCAATTCTCAAATATGGGCTTTACAGTGTAGAAAGATTGACATTCTGATAGCCAGAGAGGCAGAGTGAGGTGATCAGAAAGATCCCATAGGTGCTGGGTGAAGAAGAGTTTGGGGGATAACTGTGGAGTCCAAGCCAATATCTGTCCCTCAAGCAGCATCTCTGTATGTGGATGTTATTGCTGTTGATGTGATCTTGCTGTGCCGGTCATTGTCCACTCCCTGTGGTCAACTGAGGAACAGTGTAACTGGGGCGTTCACAGCCTGTATCTGTCCTGACACAGACAGTAATGGATAGACTCAACAAGGGGGACAAGGTGACAGGAGGGTGGGAGTCAGACCGTTGGCTTCAGCTACTCAATGTCATGTTCACTTAATTGAAACATATAAAATAATCAGAGGGTTAGATAGGGTGGATAGGGAGAGCCTTTTTCCTAGGATGGTGACGGCGAGCACGAGGGGGCATAGCTTTAAATTGAGGGGTGAAAGATATAGGACAGATGTCAGAGGTAGTTTCTTTACTCAGAGAGTAGTAAGGGAATGGAACGCTTTGCGTGCAACGGTAGTAGATTCGCCAACTTTAGGTACATTTAAGTCGTTATTGGATAAGCATATGGACGTACATGGAATAGCTTAGGTTAGATGGGCTTGAGATCGGTATGACAGATCGGCACAACATCGAGGGCCGAAGGGCCTGTGCTGTGCTGTAATGTTCTATGTTCTATGTTCAGTGATGATGTTTTACACCATGACAAGTTTGAACAAACCAGATCCAGACAAAAAAAGTCACAGATGGTGAGAAGGTACAAGAAATACACTTGCAAAGATAACATCCAAATGAAGAGGTTAGAACTCTTAAAAATACAATTATCTGGATTGGTGCTCATCATCAGAAAATAGCAGGCTTTAAGATTAAGTTTTGATGGAGTAAACATGGAGAGGTTCCTACTTTAGGGGCAAACCCCAAATTTGTTTGGGGGGACATCAATACAAGACATTTCTTAATAATACCGACCAGGAATTCCGAAAAATAACCTTCATTACCCCAAGAGACTGGGGAGAATGTGGAAAGTGCTGTCCCAGGGAGTGGTCGGGGTGAAAAGAATGAGAAAGTCTTACCAGGCTTTATGATAGCTATTCTCATGAGAGAGTGATGACAGAGGGTGGGGGTGTTAACTTGATGGTCGCCACAGCACAACCCGGGGTGGAGGGGGGGTGGTGGTGGGTGAGATTGGGAAGACAGGGCCCACCCAAGCTGGTAACCTCAGCTGGTGTGGGAAATGAACCCAGCCTGTTGCTGTCACTCTGCATTGTAAGAATGTCCATAGTATCCACGGATATTCAGGTTATGTGGATTAGCCACAGGAAATTCAGGGTACTAAGGGATAGGATAGTGGGTGGGTCTGGGTTGGAGATCCGCTTTGGAGGGTAGGCGTAGACTTGATGGGCCGAATGGCTGGCTTCCATGCTGTAGGGATTCTATGAAACTGGCCAACTGAGCTAACTAGATCCTCAGCAGTTAGGGAAAATCCGGGTAAACACAAGGGAGCAAGGAATCAAAGGTTGTGATCACAGGGTGAGATGCGAACGGGATGGGGGGAGGATTTTATACAGCACAGGCATCAGCATGGAGCTGCTGTACTGAGTGACCTGTTGTGGTGCTGTAAAATGCGCTGTGTTTCCCTTTCAAAGAATGTGCAACCCTCCCAGGAATTGAGAAGCAGCATTCTCACGAAGCAATGCTCCGATATTCTGATATATCATACTGTTCTTTCAAAGGTTCCAGCAATTCAGCATCTCAGCTTTTTCTCACAATCTCCCTCAACGATTTGGAGATCTGACTGTGAGCTTGAGTCTACAGAATTTGTACTTTCTCAGTTTGCAGAATTCTGAACATTCACCAACACCATGACCCACATGCCCCAACAGTATAGTGAGTTACAGATACAAAATATCCTGTTGGAATGAGGTTGAAGGTGGCAGAGAGGGACTGAGATCCCTCAGGGCAGGTCTCCCAGTTAATTCAACTTCATATATTGGAGGGTTGCTAGTATTGATTGATTTTCCAAATCTCTGTGAGCAGTTGTGCAAAGTTCATCCAATTACAGATCCGAGCTGACTCCCTGAGAGGAAAGAGCACTTTAGAATTCAGCATTGCAATATGAATTCAAAGCACCTCACAGACTTTAAAAAGGAGGAGTTGCACCGCACAGCTTGAGGAATGGAGCACGGTGGTTACTGATTGAGCCAAACCTATGTAGTACTAATGGACTCTGCATGCTATTAAGTATGAGATCGTTTTCAAGATGAAAGTAACATCAAACACACTTGCTGGTAAGAACAGTCATTATCGGCAGTATTAGATAAAGCATTGCATAATGCTACAATATTTGACTTCCAATTTTAGATCTCACACCAGTCACCGTCTTCTGAGCAAAATAATATCATTACTCATTGCTCCTGCAGCTTTATTCTGTTAGTGGCAGGTTTATAATTAGCTCCCTAAAGCTGCAAACATAATCTGGAGATCAAACTCATGATACCCCTTACTATACTGAAGACCATGTTGATATTTTAAAAGCATTTCAAGTAGAAATTAGTTAGGATCTTTTGTTTTCAAAGTAAATCACATATTTAGTTCAGAGGCTTGAGGTTTCCTAAACCACTGCCGAGAGCAGACAGGATAATCTACACTGCTTTCAAGTGAGGTAGCAAGCCAAGGTCCCAATTACCTCTTTACATGAATGTAAAGCATGCTGTTAACCAAATTACTGCTCAGTCACATCTTTGAAACACTATCTTCGAACAACACTATGTGTAATGTGTTGTTGCTGCTTCTCTACTATCACTAGGAGATGCAAATGAATTATAATTTTAGCAAATGAACAGATACGTGACTGAATTTTCTCAAATGTGCAGTTTACATGGGGGTCACTGAACCACAGAGATTTGTGCAACGGCTTCGAGGGTTCAAATGACCCCACCAATTTTACCCCATTCTTTACGTTGTAAAGAAATCAGAGATTAGGGAAATTTGCTGCCCGGGAGCAGAAACCTTTCAATGTCCTAATTATAAAGGGGAAAGATTCTACAAAACATTCACAAGTAAAAACTGTATGAAATTCACGATTATACGAACAAAAAGAAAAAGAGAGCACACTGAGCCTGCGATAGCATTCAATAAGATCATGGCTGATCTGATTTACCCTCAGCTCTACCTTCCTGCATATCCCCTGATAATCTCTACCCCTTGGGAATCAGAAACCTATCTACCTTTGTCTTAAAGATAGTGAAAGTTTCTGCACCCATTGTTTTTTGAGGAAGGGAATTCTAAAGGCTCGCTAGTCTCTGAGAGAAAAAAAAATTCCTTCTCTCTGTTTTAAATTGGCACTCCCTTATTTTTAACAGTGACCCCTCGTTGCAGATTCTCCCACAAGAGGAAACATCCTTTCCACATCCATCTAGTCAAGTCCCCTCAGGATCTCATACATTTCGTGTAAGCTGTCTCTGATTCTCCTAAACCCCAGAGTTTACAGGTCTGGCCTGAGTAGCCGTTCCTCATAAGGCACCTGCACATTCCAGGTATTAGCCTAGAAAACTTTCTCTGAACTGCTTCCAATGCATTAACATCCGTCTCGAAGTACAGTGATGAGTACTGCACAGAGTACTCCAGATAGGATAGCACTAGAGATGGCGCAGAGGGGATGTTGCCCAGGCTGGAGAGTTTCAGTTCTGAAGAGAGATTGGACAGACTGCAGTTGTCTTCCTTGGAGCAGAGGAGACTGAGAGGGGACACGATTGAGATGTCAAAAATATGAAGGACACAGATAGGGTAGAAAGGAAGAAACTATTACTTTTGATGGAGGGATCAACAGCTGGGGCCACAGATTTAAGGCAAGGGGCATGAGGCTTAGGGGGATTTTGAGGAAACCTTTTTCACCCAGAGGGTGGTGGGAACCTGGGACTCACTGCCTGTACTACCCTTGTCACAACGAAGAAGGATTTAGATGTGCACTTGCAATGCATGGCAGGTAAGGCTGTAGGCCAAGTGCTAGTGAATGGGATTAGAATAGTCAGATGTTTGTTTTTGACCGGCACAGACTTAGTAGGCCGAATGGCCTATTCCTGTGCAGTAGGTCTTTCTGGCTCTATGTGATCACACCAATGGCTGTGTGGCTTTACAACTTCAAACAGTTTTCGGTATTGGCTACTTAAATATGGGAGAAAATCGGTTGTAGTTTACGGTATTTTCACAAGGTGCCAAATCACCTCATAGCCAGAAAAGCACTTGGACTGTAGTCACTGGTATAAGGTAGCACAGCAAGATCACAGCAACAACAATGAGATCAGTGCCCCGACAGCAATGCTGGCTGAGGGTCTATGTTGGTTTGGGTACTACGATGTGACTCCTGAACTCTCCTTCATACTGTGGGATTTTTTAGTTTTTTGGGAAAAAAGGGGATTTTTTCACCCAGCCGGAAGGGTTCAGTTTTGGGTGAACTTCTCTGTCACACGGCAGTTCTGAAGATGTGACACTCTGTCAGCACCACATCAGGATTGCCAGCTGGTGTTAGATGCCGAAAGAGTCATCCTGACTCAGGAGCAGTAGTTACAGCCATTGAAACATTTCCTAGAAAGTTCCAGAAATATGTTGTAGACCAGGCCAAGCCATCCTCAAAATATTCAGAAGGTGGCCTTAACCCTAACTCATTCTTATTTGTAAGGTAAGTTGCAATTTGATTGGTCAAACTACTCAACGTTAAGCAAAACATACATAGTGAAAATGCAACTAAAAGGAAAAGTATGACTTAGCTGTAATCCGATTGAAATGCTTAATAAAATAATAGACACAGTAACCATTACTAATTAATTGTTCCAAAATAGCAACATCCCATAAAAAACACCTTTGGCAAAGGCAATAAAATAGGTTCAGAAATTTTCTGATGAAGGGTCTAGGCCCATTAAGTCAGCTTTCCTGCACCTCTGAAGCTGCTCAGCCTGCTGTGTTCATCCAGCTCTGCACCTTGTTGCCACTAATAGAATAGATTATTTCACATGCAATTCTAACAGTCCAGGAAAAATAAACATCAAGAGAAAACTCTGAGAGAGTGGACAGGTGTACTGCAGCTTCCAAACCTGGCTGCTAAAACTAAACCTAAAAAATTCCTGGTTCTGTGGGAGCTTAACCACACCCATTCAGGCTGCTTCTATAGTTCCAACTTTTTAAAAAAACCAAGACCTCACAAGCTGCTTCCTTTAAGAGTTCAATAACAGCTCGGTGCTCTTGCCTTTAAACCTCTCTTGAAAAACAAAGCAGGATAAAATACACCTCATAAAGCCACAGTACGGTGACAAAAATCAACACTGTGTCACGTAGGAAATGGATCAGGCGAGATTGCAACTGAAAGACCTGCCATTCCAAAACAGACCCACCTCCTGCAGCAATTGTCTAACCATTGCAGAGACGTCTGAAGGTTTTAACACAGGGTCTCAGGCAGTAAATATTCTGTCTATTTCAGGAGATAACTGTAACTTAAATAAAATCTTATGCAAATTTTGTTTTGGGTGAAGGAAGCTGCACTTCACTCTGAAAGGTTTTAAGGACAGCATTCCATAGAAATCATTGTCTGCTGGAGTTTCCCACATGCCCTGTGTCTGTCTAAGTTCCATCAGTGCGGGGGGCACATTCTGCAGATGGAACCTGTTTCTCTGACTCACAGCAGTAAGTACCAATGAGCGAGCTGTTTGGTTAGGTGTGGGGGGGGGGGGGGGCGTGCTCCACTCATCCCCAGTTTGTGGAGGGATTTGTCACAGTCCCTGCTCTGATGGATTATGAGAACACACTCCCGGGGTGTGGGGGGGGGGGGGGGGGGGGGGGTTGCAGTGGCCGTCTGCCTCTCATGCAAAGACCACCAAGTTAACCATCAGGGGGAGCTCTGAAACAACCTGAGTCTTGGAAAGACTGAAACAATTATCATACTTTTGTGCAAGTAAAATCAGATAGAGCTGCTTTAAATAAATACAGTGACAAACAGTAGTTACTTGTGATTGTTACAGATATTTCCGCAGAATTGCTGTCTCCCCTGATCAGCTGTTGTTAAAATTGGGACCACATCTATACAAACACACTGGTTATCTTTGAAGGCAGCCTCTGTCTGAAACGCTCTAAAACTGCACCAAGATCCGCGAATGAAAGTGCTTTGAGTGTGCAGCCAGCCAGCAGACTGCGTAACAAGCCAAATGTATATGCACCTAGACTGCATGCAGTGTCCCCTCCGACAGAGCGTGTACACAGCTGCCAGAGCGTGTACACGGCCAGCAGAATGTGTACACAGCCAGTGCAGTGTGCACACAGCAGGCAGAATGTGTACACAGCCAGTGCAGCGTGCACACAGCAGGCAGAATGTGTACATGGCCAGTGCAGCGTGTACACAGCAGGCAGAATGTGTACACAGCCAGTGCAGCGTGTACACAGCAGGCAGAATGTGTACACAGCCAGTGCAGCGTGCACACAGCAGGCAGAATGTGTACATGGCCAGTGCAGCGTGTACACAGCAGGCAGAATGTGTACACAGCCAGTGCAGTGTGTACACAGCAGGCAGAATGTGTACACAGCCAGTGCAGCACGTACACAGCCAGCAGAGCGTGTACACAGCCAGTGCAGCGTGCACACAGCCGGCAGAACGTGTCCACAGCCAGTGCAGCATGTGCACAGCAGGCAGAATGTGTACACAGCCAGTGCAGCGTGCACACAGCAGGCAGAATGTGTACACAGCCAGTGCAGCGTGCACACAGCAGGCAGAATGTGTACACAGCCAGTGCAGCGTGCACACAGCCGGCAGAATGTGTACACAGCCAGTGCAGCGTGCACACAGCTGGCAGAATGTGTACCACAGTGTCCTTCCCCTTTCTGACTTGGGCTGATCATCTGGAAGAGGTGCACCCTCTCTCTCCAAATGGATGTGCGCATTCAGGACTTCAGCTGTAGCTTCAAAATAGTTCAAAAATTTTTCAGTTTAAAAGAAACCTTGGCAGTCCAAATGATAACCAGAGAGTTGCCAATTTACTGCAGCCCTGGGACTGAGAGGTATGCAGTCAGGGCACACTCTAGACTGTCAGATCAGATACTGCAAATCACATCATCCCATGTGCCCAGGGCACAGTGTGGCCAGTGACGGGCATCACCACAAATCCTACAGCTGGGCACAGATTGTGGGGGTAGGGGCAAAGGGGTGTGGGATGGGCAGAGGGGTCTGAGAGGGGCATAGGGGTCTGAGATGGGCAGAGGGGTCTGAGATGGGCAAAGGGGTGTGGGATGGGCAGAGGGGTCTGAGAGGGGCATAGGGGTCTGAGATGGGCAGAGGGGTCTGAGAGGGGCAAAGGGGTGTGGGATGGGCAGAGGGGTCTGAGAGGGGCATAGGGGTCTGAGATGGGCAGAGGGGTCTGAGAGGGGCAGAGGGGTCTGAGAGGGGCAGAGGGGTCTGAGAGGGGCATAGGGGTCTGAGAGGGGCAGAGGGGTCTGAGAGGGGCAGAGGGGTCTGAGATGGGTAGAGGGGTCTGAGAGGGGCAGAGGGGTCTGAGAGGGGCAGAGGGGTGTGGGATGGGCAGAGGGGTCTGAGAGGGGCATAGGGGTCTGAGATGGGCAGAGGGGTCTGAGAGGGGCAGAGGGGTCTGAGAGGGGCAGAGGGGTCTGAGATGGGTAGAGGGGTCTGAGAGGGGCAGAGGGGTCTGAGAGGGGCAGAGGGGTCTGAGATGGGCAGAGGGGTCTGAGAGGGGCATAGGGGTCTGAGAGGGGCAGAGGGGTCTGAGAGGGGCAGAGGGGTCTGAGAGGGGCAGAGGGGTCTGAGAGGAGCAGAGGGGTCTGAGATGGGTAGAGGGGTCTGAGAGGGGCAGAGGGGTCTGAGAGGGGCAGAGGGGTCTGAGAGGGGCAGAGGGGTCTGAGATGGGTAGAGGGGTCTGAGAGGGGCAGAGGGGTCTGAGAGGGGCAGAGGGGTCTGAGATGGGCAGAGGGGTCTGAGAGGGGCATAGGGGTCTGAGAGGGGCAGAGGGGTCTGAGAGGGGCAGAGGGGTCTGAGATGGGCAGAGGGGTCTGAGAGGGGCAGAGGGGTCTGAGAGGGGCAGAGGGGTCTGAGAGGGGCAGAGGGGTCTGAGATGGGTAGAGGGGTCTGAGAGGGGCAGAGGGGTGTGGGATGAGCAGAGGGGTCTGAGAGGGGCATAGGGGTCTGAGATGGGCAGAGGGGTCTGAGAGGGGCAGAGGGGTCTGAGAGGGGCAGAGGGGTCTGAGATGGGTAGAGGGGTCTGAGAGGGGCAGAGGGGTCTGAGAAGGGCAGAGGGGTCTGAGATGGGCAGAGGGGTCTGAGAGGGGCATAGGGGTCTGAGAGGGTTAGAGGGGTCTGAGATGGGCAGAGGGGTCTGAGAGGGGCAGAGGGGTCTGAGAGGAGCAGAGGGGTCTGAGATGGGTAGAGGGGTCTGAGAGGGGCAGAGGGGTCTGAGATGGGCAGAGGGGTCTGAGAGGGGCAGAGGGGTCTGAGAGGGGCATAGGGGTCTGAGATGGGCAGAGGGGTCTGAGAGGGGCAGAGGGGTCTGAGATGGGTAGAGGGGTCTGAGAGGGGCAGAGGGGTCTGAGATGGGCAGAGGGGTCTGAGAGGGGCAGAGGGGTCTGAGATGAGCAGAGGGGTCTGAGAGGGGCATAGGGGTCTGAGATGGGCAGAGGGGTCTGAGAGGGGCAGAGGGGTCTGAGATGGGCAGAGGGGTCTGAGAGGGGCAGAGGGGTCTGAGAGGGGCAGAGGGGTCTGAGATGGGTAGAGGGGTCTGAGAGGGGCAGAGGGGTCTGAGAGGGGCAGAGGGGTCTGAGATGGGTAGAGGGGTCTGAGAGGGGCAGAGGGGTCTGAGATGGGCAGAGGGGTCTGAGAGGGGCAGAGGGGTCTGAGATGGGCAGAGGGGTCTGAGAGGGGCAGACGGGTCTGAGAGAGGCAGAGGGGTCTGAGAGGGGCAAGCAGGAGTGATAGGGACAGGCAGGAGTGAGCAGCACAGGTGGGATAGAGAGAGACAGGCGATGGGGGTGAGAGGGGTAGGCGGGGGCTGAGAGGGGCAGGCGGGGGTGAGAGGGGCAGAGAAGAGTGAGACAGGTGGTGAAAGGGGTAGCAGGGTGATAGAAGACGGGGGGCTGAGAGAGGGCACGCTGGGAGGGACCAGCTGCTGCAGGTTAATCCCGGTGCTCTGTCTGCAGTAACCCAAACAGGTCCCTGCCCGAGAGAGTGAGAAAGTCGCCGGCGTCAAACCCAGCCAGATCCCAACAAACATCAAATCTCTAGCAGCAAAGCTGACCATTCTCCATTGAGTTTGTGTCTCTGCTTTGTTGTACAAAACATCTCTCTCCAGGCACTAACTCCAGCCCCCGTTCAGTATCTCAAATCGCACATTTTTAAAGAATTAATTCCCAGCCCGAAAATTGAACCTGACCGGTTCGAGCCGGGCATAATCCCACAATCCAAGCACTGAGATGTCTTTTGGCTGTTGTTACTGCTTTTTGTTTAGCTGTTTTATACAGGGAAAGCCATACTCACAATGCCCAGGGCTATCTCCTCACTGGGGACTGGTGCTAACTGTGCTCCAGGGTAGGGGATTAGCAGTAGCAGGACTGACAGTACCGACTCTAACATGGTTCACCCCCCGCTGCAGATCCAACAGGTCTCTCGGTGAGAAAGCCTCCTCTCTCTTCCTGAGATCCTCAGCGTTTGCTCATCTCTTCCAGACGCTGGATAAAGAATCCTGCTTCCAGTCTCCAGGCTCTTCACCAACTCCACTGCATCTCATCTCCACCACCGCCCCCCAGCCTCTGGTGTGAAATTCACCCCGAACCCCAATGAGATAAACAGCCAGCGCAGAAATAAATAAACTTCTGTTTCTATTCTGCTTCCATCTGATTTGTAACAGAGCGAGGCAGTAGCTCCCTGCTCTCTCTCACAGTCCCACTCACTCATTGCATCCGCGCAACAAATAAATCGAAGCAACAAACACGGGCTGCATTCGACTGGAGCCAGTCCCGGGTACAGCAGTGAACTCGGCGGCTGAACAGCCGCTGCAGCCTCGCCCGAGTGCAAATCCTCCTCCAGGTCAGTGTCTCAGCTTCCTCCTGAATCTGGCACCTTCCTCTCTTAAAGGGGAAGCTGCAAATTGAAAGAGAATTCTCTCGCCCTCACCGTCCCTGCACTCCCCCCTCCCCGCCCCATGCCCTAGGGTCAGGGGCAGTTGTCACGTTTCAATGCGTTATTCCTCATTCACCACCCCCACCCCCACCCCCACAAACTCGTTAACATAAGGGAGGAGCAAAGCCAGAAGTTGCTGGAAAAGCTCAGCAGGTCTGGCAACATCTGTGAAGGAGAAAACAAACCGGAGTTAACTAACTGATTTTTTTCTCCTTCACAGATGCTGCCAGACCTGCTGAGCTTTTCCAGCAACTTCTAGTTTTTGTTCCTGATTTACAGCATCTGCCGTTCTTTTCACACAAGGTAGGTATCATTTGTTCAGGCAGCCTTTCCCCTTTGGGTTGGGGCAACTGTGGGCTGTAGACAGAAATGCCCCCTTTTGGTTGTAACCTCAGAAACTTGCATTTGCATAGCGACTCCCACCAGCCCAGGCACATCCCCAAGTGCCGAGTCGCACCAAAGGCAGCGCTCAATTTGCGGAAGGCAGGATCCCACAAACAGCTGGGCAATAGTGGTCAGATCATTGCATCCCCATTGATATTCCGTGCGTAAGAATACCACCCCCTGCAAGCTCCCCTCCGATCCCCTCCCCATCCTGACTTGGAAATATATCCCCGTTCCTTCACTGTCGCTGGGTCAAAATCCTGGAATTCCCTCCCTAAGGGCATTGTGGGTCTATCTGCAGCGGGTCAAGAAGGCAGCCCATCATCACCTAATCCAGGGCAACTAGAGAGGGGCAATAAATGCCAGCCCAGCCAGCAATGCCCATGTCCCATGAGTGAATAGAAAATGTTTTCTGTGTTGGTAAATACTCGCTCAAGATGATCTCTGTTCTCCTCCAAAACCTTGGCTGTGGAATCTTTCATGACCACCAGAAGGCAGATGGGATTCACCCCCTCCCCCCGCTCCGCCCACCAGACAGTATGAAAGTCACAGCCAAAAGATGTTACCCCTGACTGTGTGGCACTCCCTCAGTGAGCTGCCAATTGCACCCTGGAATTTTAGGTTCAAGTCTCTGAAGTGGGACCTGAACACTCAACCCACTGACTCAGCATCGAGAATAGTAGCTGCATTGCAAAGACGAATTGCATTTCTATAGCACTCTTATGGTACTATAATGTTTGCAGAAGCACAACTGGACTTATTTAAAGGGCTATTATTTAAGGAAGGCAAAAGATTTTAATTGATTTTAAGGATGATCTTAAATCAAGAGAGAGAGATAGAGTTAGTGAAGGAATTCTGGATGCGTAGAGTCATAGAGTCAGACAGCGCAAAACAGACCCCTCGGTCCAACCAGTCCATGCTGAACATAATCCCAAACTAAACTAATCACACCTGCCTGCTCCTGGCCCACATCCCTCCAAACCTTTCCCATTCGTATTTCCATTCAAATGTCTTTTAAACACTGTATTTGTACTCACATCCACCACTTCCCCAGGAAATTCATTCCACAAGCGAACCATCCTGCGTGAAAAATTTGCCCCTCATTTTTAAATCTCTTTCCTCTTACCTCAAAAGTATGCCCCCTAGTCTTGAAATCCCCCATTTTAGAGAAAAGATAACTAACATCATCTCCAGAGATATTAGGAACAGCAGATGCTGGAGAATCTGAGATAACAAAGTGTAGAGCTGGATGAACACAGCAGGCCAAGCAGCATCAGAGGAGCAGGAAAGCTGACATTTCGGACCTAGGCCCTTCTTTAGAAATGGGGGAGGGGACGGGGGTTCTGAAATAAATAGGGAGAGAGGGGGAGGTGGATAGAAGATGGACAGAGAAAAAGATAGGTGGAGAGGAGACAGACAGGTCAAAGAGGTGGGGATGGAGCCAGTAAAGGTGAGTGTAGGTGGGGAGGTAGGGAGGGGATAGGTCAGCCCAGGGAGGACGGACAGGTCAAGGGGGTGGGATGAGATTAGTAGGTAGGAAATGGGGGTGGGGCTTGAGGTGGGAGAAGTGGATAGGTGAGAGGAAGGACAGGTTAGGGAGGCGGGGATGAGCTGGGCTGGTTTTGGGATGTGGTAGGGGAAGGGGAGATTTTGAAGCTTGTGAAGTTGACATTGATACCATTGGGCTGCAGGGTTCCCAAGCGGAATATGAGTTGCTGTTCCTGCAACCTTCGGGTGGCATCATTGTGGCGCTGCAGGAGGCCCAGGATGGACATGAGAAATGGGAGGGGGAGTTAAAATGGTTTGCAACTGGGAGGTGCAGTTGTTTATTTCAAACCGAGCGGAGGTGTTCTGCAAAGCGGTCCCACCCACCTTCCTGCAAAACTGCCAATCCCTATTCCCAATTCCTTCGCCTCCGCTGCATCTGCCCCCAGGATGAGGCAGTCCACTCCCGTACATCTCAGGTGTCCTCATTTCTCAAGGACTGCAACATCCCCCCCGCAGTGGTCAAGAATGCCCTCTACCGTGTCTCCAATGCATCATCCTCCGACACTTACGCCATCTACAATCCGACCCCACCACCAAAGACATTTTTCCCTCCCCACCCTTATCTGCTTTCCGGAGAGACCACTCTCTCTGTGACTCACTTGTCCGCTCTTTACTCCCCTCCAGCCCCACGACACCCGGCACCTTCCCCTGCAACCGCAGGAAGTGCTACACTTGTCCCCACACCTCCTCCCTCACCCCCATCCCAGGCCCCAAGATGACTTTCCACATTAAGCGGAGGCTCACCTGCACATCAGCCAATGTGGTATATTGTATCTGCTGTTCACTTTGTGGCCTCCTCTACATTGGGGAAACCAAACAGAAGCTTGGGGACCGCTTTGCAGAACACCTCCGCTTGGTCCGCAATAAACAACTGCACCTCCCAGTCGGGAACCATTTTAACTTCCCCTCCCATTCCTCAGACGACATGTCCATCATGGGCCTCCTGCAGTGCCACAATGATGCTACCCGAAGGTTGCAGGAACAGCAACTCATATTCCGCTTGGGAACCCTGCAGCCCAATGGTATCAATGTCGACTTCACAAGCTTCAAAATCTCCCCTCCTCCCACTGCATCCCAAAACCAGCCCAGCTCGTCCCCACCTCCCTAACCTGTCCTTCCTCCCACCTGTCCTCTCCTCCCACTTCAAGCCCCATCCCCATCTCCTACCTACCAACCTCATCCCGCCTCCTTGACCTGTCCGTCTTCCCTGGGCTGACCTATTCCCTTCCCTACCTGCCCACCTACGCTCACCTTTACTGCCTCCATCCCTACCTCATTAACTTGTCTGTCTTCTTTCCACCTATACTCTCCTCTATCCATCTTCGATCCAACTCCCCCTCTCTCCCTATCTATTTCAGAACCCTCTCCCCATCTCCCTTTTCTGATGAAGGGTCTAGACCCGAAAAGTCTGCCTTTGTGCTCTTATGCTGATGGCCTGTTGTGCTCAAACAGTTCTACACCTTGTTATCTAACATTATCTCAATCTATCTCTCTCATTATTTTCTAAACTTCTATTAGGTTATCTCTTAGCCTCCTACACTCCAGTGAAAATACTCCCAGCATATCCAGCCTTTCCTTATAACTCAAACATTCCATACACAGCAACATCCTAGGCAATCTCTTCTGAACCGTCTCCAGCTCATTAATATCTTTCCTGTAACTGGGCGACTGAAATGGGACACAGTATTCTAGAAGAGGCCTCATCAATGTTCTATACAACCTCAACAAGATGTCCCAACTCCTATACTCAAAGGTCTGAGCAATGAAGGCAAGCGCGCCAAACGCCTTTTTAACCCCCCTGTCTGTATGTGACACAAACTTCAAAGAATTGTATATCTGCACCCCAGGTCCCTCTGTTGTTCAACACAACCCAAGGCCCTACCATTAATCATATAAGCACTTCTCCCCCTGAAGACAATGATGAAGAGTGAACTATGGAGTCAAGAGATCACATTGTAGACCTGACAGATTTGTAGAGCTGGAGGAGGTGGCAGAGATAGGGAGGGTGAAGCAAATATCCTGATATTTACCTCTTGAACTGTCTTTGTGTCAATGTTGGACCGTGGGACACTTCCTGACCCAAGTAAAGGCTGGAGGATGGGTATTGGTACAGATTGGTTGGGTCAGAAGGCCTGCTTCTGTAAATGCAATGTGATTTAAAGATCCTCATTTTGAATCCTCCCAAATCCAAATGTCTCCATGCTTTGCCATTTCAATAATGCTGACTGAATCAAATACTTTCCATCCATGCATTCCTCTACATCGCCAACTTATTACATTTATATCTTTGTAATTAAAACAGATAAATGTAAGGAAGATTCATTTCTCTCTTTGGAACATATTAAATCTGAGAGAGCCCTGGGCAATTCTGCAACCCCAAGCAAGCTCAGTCAATGACTGACTTTGACACTGAGATGGATAGGTTTCTGGACACTGAAGAAATAGAGGGAGATGGGGATAATGGGAGAGTGCAGCTGAGTTAGACGATTAGGCTCAAGGGACCAAACAGCAAACTCTTGTTCCTGTTTGTTGTGGTTCTTCACTCTACTCTAATGGGAAAGTTCCTTCAATTTCTTTGTTGCTTCATTTCTATGAATGTATGGGTTAGCAATAAAGAGTTGTAAACAGTGCTAAAATGACGTGTAAGGCTACTATTTCCAAGGGAACAGTTGATGTAAATTTGTCTCCTTGTTACAGTCAACTACCTTTATGTCTGGCCACGCTTTCATACATTTTGCTCTGGGCTCCATCTCCAACTATCTATCCTCTCCACAACTCCCCATCACTCCCCAACCCCATCATCAGCATAAAATACCATGTTTTTCTCACTGCTATTAGTCCTGGAGAAGGTCACATTGGACTCAAAATATTAACTTTGTTCCTCTCTCCACAGATGCTGCCACAGACCTGCTGAGTTTGTCCAGCAATCTCTGGTTTTCTTTCCAGCAACCATGGGGCGGCACAGTGGCTCAGTGGTTAGCACTGCAGCCTCACGGCTCCAGGGACCCAGGTTCGATTCCAGCCTTGGGTGACTGTCTGTGTGGAGTTTGCACATTCTCCCCATATCTGCGTGGGTTTCCTCCGGGTGCTCTGGTTTCCTCCTACAGTCCAAAGATGTGCAGGCTAGGTGGATCGGTCATGCTATATTGCCCGTAGTGTTCAGGAGTGTGTGGTTATACGGGGTTGGGTCTGGGGGAATGCTTTAAGGGGCAGTGTGGACTTGTTGGGCCAAATGGTCTGTTTCCACACTGTAGGGGATTAATCCAGAGGTCTTTTGGTTTTTTGTTTGTTTGCACCTCCTTGTCCCAGCTATTGGTTCAGTGCAGCTGCTCAGACCTCAATGTTCTATCAATAAGTAGGGACTAAAGAGCACCAGGCCACAACATCATTCTCATTTTAATAACAGAAAAGCAGAATATTGACTGGAATGGAGTCACGTACACAATTTTATTGATCAAAATATTTAGCAAGCTGACAGATCTACCCGCACCCCTTTGCACCAGATTCATAAACCATTCAAACTCACCATAAATATTGTTGTAACAACAGTCCAAATTCAGAAGTTACCAGGATTGAGAACACCACTCAGCAAAGGATTAGAGCTACATTAGTCTGTCACTGTTTATTTGTACAAACAATGTGAAGTCATTAAAATATCAACAGATGCAAAACAATGACGTTATCCATACTGAAGTTAATTTGTTAGCAACAACAACTTACATTTATAGTGCACCTTTAAAGGAATAAAACACCCCTGGGTGCTTTATGGGCATTATGGACAGCATGGGCAGTGTCTGGTGTAATGGGTAACATTGATTTCTCTGGGCCACAAGCTCTGATTCAAGTCCCATTCCAGGACATGTTGTCTGTGGAATCAGTATCTGTATGCAACAATCATCCCGGAAATCCTACACCCACCCTCGGATGTGCAACGACACACCTCTACAGTGTGTGGGACTGGAATCTAGACCTCCTGGGATAGAAGTCAAGACACCAGCACTGCACCACACCTGTCCTCAATTCACCTTTCTAAATATTTCAAAATCAGACATGACATTACGCGCCTCTGGATCAAGTAAGTTTTAATCCTTTCTGCCCCTGAGGTGAGGGCACTACCACGCACCACAAGAACTGAGTGCATCATGGGATCGAAGACAATAACCTCAGTCTTCTTAATAACTAATTGGAGAATGATTTTAAATACGGAAAGATTACAAACCTCTGACACATCGAGGGATCTGGGTGTCCCAGTACATGAACTTGAACATAAGTCAGTCAACACGTTCAGCAGATATTTACGATGGCAAAGGGACTGTTTCCACTCATTGACAGCTCACTGAAGGCACCTGGTGAACTTCGTTTGATCTTAACTACTTTGGTCAAGTGCTTCCAAATTCAATCTCGGTCTCCATCACCTGCTCAGTCAGTGGCGCCTTCAGTTTCCCACCGCGCTTTTTAATACCTCTCTCCTGGTGCTGGCTGTTGGCTCCATGGGGTTATCCTCTTGTCTCTGAGTCAGGAGGCTGCGGGCTCAGATCCCCATCCTTTATTCTGCACTGAACAAGTGCTGAGCTGTCCTTCAGATGAAATATTGACCTGAGGACCCTGCCTGTTCTGTTGGGATATGTGAGCAGAATTGTGCTGCTGTTTGTGGGATCTTGCTGTGCTTTCTACACGACTGCAACAACTGCACTTCAAGAAAAAAAAACGCATCCTTGGCTGTGAAGCGATTTAGAACATCCAGATTTCCTCATCCTACTTGCTAAGTTAGTCAGTTGATCTAATTGGGATTGTAAATCCCTGACCTGTCACTTTCTGATTGCTTTAAGGAGCTGGGTGTCCATCCCTCTGTAAAGGAACTGTACTGGCTCCCATGTTATTGCAATTGTACTTATTAATAAGAATGTGTTCATTGATTACACGCAAACCAAAGAGATAATTGTCTTCATCAACTGCCCAATGTTTGATGTTCCATTACCTGTCACAAAAAAAATCTGTGTTTCGTGGCTGCTTTATCACAAATGGGCTGAAAATGACCAGAAAACTAAAACAAGGATGCAACATTGAAGTTAGGCATGGGTGGCATATCTGTGATTTTGGCATTTTGCCAGAACGTCAACACCAGCTGGATTTCACCCAATAGAAAACGCAGAGGAATGAAATTGATTGTCTGGTGCTGGACGCTAACCTTCTCCCTAAACCATTCTCCCGCCCACTGGAGAGAGGGTGTGCTGCTTAGAATAGAAGCTTGTGTGTCAGTTTAAAGATGTGCACAGTTCAAACAGTAATTAGATGTGTGACAGCGTTCTGATACTCAGCACAATGTTGCTGTTGTTTTTTTTTATTGTTCAAGAGCCAAGGGAGGCATTAACAATTCCCAAAGATATTGCGGCACGGTGGCTCAGTGGTTTGCACTGCAGCCTCACAGCGCCAGGGACCCGGGTTCGATTCCAGCCTCGGGTGACTGTCTGTGCGGAGTTTGCACATTCTCCCCGTGTCTGCGTGGGTTTCCTTCCAGAGTCCAGAGATGTGCAGGGTAGGGTGGATTGGCCATGCTGTACTATCCCCTCGTGAGTGGGTTAGCCATGGGCAATGCAGAGTCACAGGGATAGGGTAGGGGGAATGGGTCTGGGTGGGATGCTCTTCAGAGGGTGGGTGTGGACTCAATAGGCCGAATGTCCTGCTCCTTGCTGTAGGGGTTTGAAGATTCTATGATCTGTGGAAAGAGGAAACTGAGTTAATATTTCAGGTCCATGAATTAAAGTATGGAATCGGAAAATGTTATAGAAGAGGGATGAGTGTTTAATGAGGAAAGGGGACTGTATTCCGTTTCACTCTATAGACCGCTTCACAAAAACAGCTCACCATCTGCTGCTGATACATCCTGTTGTCTGCTGGATGTGATGTCCCATTGCCCACCGCTCACATGGGTAGGGCAGGGGACAGGTACCATGTCTACAAGACCATAACAACTGCAGATGCTGAAAGCCACTGTCTATCGGTGTGAGGCTGGAAAAGCACAGCAGGTCAGATAGTTTCTGAGGATATATGTACAGGCTAGGGACTGCAGCACCGTATAGGAGCCCACTCAGCAGCACCTTCTCATGCGCAGTCATGGCTTGGGAATGTAAAGACGAAATGCACAGAAGCCCCAGACAGCGTGGAACACCTCCCCAGGAAATTCCCACCCCAACACCAAGTATCAATCCAGCTCCTTTCAGTTGTGAACTGAGCACAAATCTCCAAGCCAGACACCAGCCCACATTCCCCCCTCCCAACCCTCACTGCTGCTCCTCCATCCACCTTCCATCATCACCTCCCCCTGTCTCCCTATTTATTTCAGAACTCCCTTCCCCTCCCCCATTTCTGAAGAAGGGTCTAGGCCCGAAACGTCAGTTTTCCTGCTCCTCTGATGCTGCTTGGCCTGCTGTGTTCATCCAGCTTCACACCTCGTTATCTCAGATTCTCCAGCACCAGCAGCTCCTACGACCTCCCACGGATCCTGTTGCATTTATCCTCCAGCTGCACAATGTACTGGGACAGAGATAATGTGAAAACATAAGTAATTTGAGCAAGAGCAGGCCATTCAGCCCTTCTAGCCTGCCCCACCATTTCCCTCAGCCTCACTTTCTCACCTATCCCCTGTTCACCCTGAGGAACTAAAAATTTCTTCATCTCTGCCTTTAATATTTTCAATGATGGGGCATCTCCAGGGAGAAAATTTCAAAAGATTTAAAATCCCTCAACTGAAAGCAGGATCGCTTCATCTCAATCCTAACGATCAGCCCTTTATCCTGAGATTGTACCCTCTCCCTGTGCTCTGGGATCCCCAAATATTGGAAATCATTTCTCACAGTGTCAAACTGGGCAGGTTGGGGGAATATCTTGTGTTGTTAGACTCAGTGTGAAGGTCACTGAGCCCGAGGTATTAACTCTGATTTCTCTCCTCAGATGCTGCCAGACCTGCTGAGCTTTCCCAGCAATTTCTGTTTTTGTCTCTGATTTCCAGCATCCGCAGTTCTTTCGGTTTTAATCAAGGCTCTGCACAATGCAGTGATTTTTACACTCTCCCTTCGTTTAAACAACAGCTGAAGTCAACTCATTCAGCCCAGACCCAAATGGAAATGATTTATTTTTCGCATAATTAAGTTTCACTTCATGAATATCAACAATCTAACTGTCTCACAGACATTGTTCATCTGTTTTTAGTATAATGCTGTTAACTCTCATTCTCAACAGCCTTCTGGCGCTGAACATTGTAAAAGACAAAATAATTGCATTTACATCATTCCTTTTCTTGCTCATAACATTCCAAAGTGTGGTGAGGACAACAACCTGTCATCACAAAAACAACACTGAAACACCATGGATACTGCAAAGATGAAATTAAAAAAGCAGAAACTGCTGGATCTGTGAGGTGGCTCTGGCAGTGTCTACGTAGAGAGAAGCATGTTTCAAATTGGTCAGTGGGATATTTCTAGCATTATCTGTACATGTGACCACAGTTTTATAAACGCAGATGGAGCAGTCAATCTGCACACTGAAAAATCCAACAGACTGGCCACAATACAGGAAAAGAACTCCTTGTCAATTTCACAATGTTTTTCTCGGGTGTGCAACATTGACAGTGAAACAGAAGACAATGCGGCGCTCCTTCAGCACTGACCCTTCGACAGTGCGGCACTCCCTCAGCACTGACCCTCCGACAGTGCCCACTCCTTCAGCACTGACCCTCCGACAGTGCCCACTCCTTCAGCACTGACCCTCTGACAGTGCGGCGCTCCCTCAGCACTGACCCTCCGACAGTGCCCACTCCTTCAGCACTGACCCTCCCGCAGTGCGCACTCCCTCAGCACTGACCCTCCGACAGTGCGGCGCTCCTTCAGCACTGACCCTCCCACAGTGCGCACTCCCTCAGCACTGACCCTCCGACAGTGCCCACTCCCTCAGCACTGACCCTCCGACAGTGCTCACTCCCTCAGCACTGACCCTCCGACAGTGCCCACTCCCTCAGCACTGACCCTCCGACAGTGCCCACTCCCTCAGCAGTGACCCTCCGACAGTGCGGCACTCCCTCAGTAGGAGAGCCAGCCTGAATGTTGCACTGTAGCCTCAGGAGTGGGAGTTGAATGCTGACAGCGATAAAATATGAGGTGTAGAGTAGGATACAGGAGAATAGTGAAAGAATACAGTTACACAACCCTTTTATTTCCTTCAGCAATCTGTTTGTTAGAATCTTTTCCTGGTCTGCCCGACTGAATCATTTCATCATGTTGATTGAATGAAACATCGACTTTTTATATGAGAGGGAGTGCAAAGGTAAATATGACCAAACCTTATAATTTAACCCCTTTCACCTCTGTTAATTGGGGTGACTTTCTGTTGCACCCCCCCCCCCCTCATCCTTCCACACCAGTGGTATCCAGGATGGGAATTGCTCCTCAATAAAATATTAGTCAGGCTCAGTTCAGGCTCAAAAACAAACAATAGGTTGACAGAGAGACGCAAAACTGCAGTGTAAACTTCTCCAGATCAAACTGAGATATCAGAGAGTGGTGAACACAGGCCAGTCCATCACACAAATCAGTCACTAGCTCTGTTTACACTTCCAGCTGCCCCGGGAAAGCAACCAACATCATCAAAGACCCCTCCCCACCCCGGCTATACTCTCTTCCACCCCCTTCCATTGGGCAGCAGATACAAAAGTTTGTACACAATGTACAGACAGATTCAAGAACAGCATGTTCCCCTCTGTCCTTGGACTTCGAATGGGCGTCTCAAATTTCAAATCTAATGTTTATTTCGCTCAACGTGCAGCTGTACCACTGTATTCCTTGCTCTGTTCTCATTCCCTAATACACTGTGTAGGGCAAGATCAGTCTGTGCTGCACGCTAGACAAAACTTTTCACCATATCTAGGTACATGTGACAATTTTTACCAGCATGTTGCCTGGTCTGGAGGGAAGGTCTTATGAGGAAACGCTAAGGGACTTGAGGCTGTTTTCATTAGAGAGAAGAAGGTTAAGAGGTGACTCAATAGAGACATACAAGATGATCAGAGGGTTAGATAGGGTGGATAGGGAGAGCCTTTTTCTTCAGATGGTGACAGCGAGCACGAGGGGGCATAGATTTAAATTGAGGGGTGATAGATATAGGACAGATGTCAGAGGTAGTTTCTTTACTCAGAGAGTAGTAAGGGCGTGGAATGCCCTGGCTACAACAGTAGCAGTCTCGTCAAGTTTAAGGGCATTTAAATGGTCACTGTATAAACATATGGATGATAATGGAATAGTGTAGGTTAGATGGGCTTCAGATTGGTTTCACAGGTCGGTACAACATTGAGGGCCGAAGGGCCTGTACTGCGCTGTAATGTTCTATGTTCTAATAATAAATCAAATCAAATGATATCAAAGTGTTGATGCAACCCAACTCCTGCAGCGCGCACTGGCCTCGACAACTGTTTATCGTGTTGTGTGCTCCCTCTCAGTGGACTCCCAGCTGTAAATGTAACTGCAGAAAAGAGGACAGTAATGGAACACAACACCCCCTCCATGGCCCGCTGCCTGGACCTGCCAAAGCCAGGAGAAAGCCCATGAGGAAGCTTTCTGATGAGCCCACTCTCTCCTCTCATGGGGGTGGGGGGGTGGGTGCTTTTGGATCAGGGGCTTGGGGGCAAGAGTGCAGCCAGGGGTTTAAGAGCAACAAAGTATTCAACATGAATGTGAGAAACAGTTCTCCAGGCCACAGAGACTGCATGTGGCCTGACGCCCGGCGATCTGACTGAATCCAGTGTTCCATGCGACTGCTGTGTGCAGCACTCTCCACCCAGTGAAAAAGGGAGAGACTCAATCAGAGAGAGAGAGGCCCTGCACTAGGTATCCCTATCACTGCAGGGTGAAATATGCAAGTCCTCAGGGCCGGGCACTGACAGGAATGTGGAGAGTGTGCAGTAGATCCCATACAGGGGACATCTCCGAGCCACGCTGAAGGGAATGTGGGGGGGGGGGTGGAATTTTCTTGGAATGGCTTAGATTATGGGGAGCAGCATCCCATGGGAGATGCCAGTCTCTGAGGCAAATGTCAAATTCCAGACAGACTGGGGTCAGTTTAAACTGTCCACCTGATCCAAGACCTTTATTACAAACTGAAAGAACTGTGGAAGCTGTAAATCAGGAACAAAAACAAAGTTGCTGGAAAAGTTCAGCAGGTCTGGCAGCATCTGTGGAGGAGAAAACAGAGTTAACATTTCAGGTCTGGTGACCCTTCCTCAGAACTGATGGTAACATTCTGAGGAAGGGTCACCAGACCCGAAACGTTAACTCTGCTTTTCCCTTCACAGATTTAAGTACATTTAAGTCATCATTGGACAAGCATATGGATGTACATGGAATTGTGTAGGTTAGAGGGTTTGAGATTGGTATGGCAGGTCGGTACAACATTGAGGGCCGAAGGGCCTGTACTGTGCTGTAATGTTCTATGTTCTATGTTAGATGCTGCCAGACCTGCTGAGCTTTTCCAGCAACTTTGTTTCTGTTCCAAACCGTTTGGTGTTTAGTTCATCCTGATCATGCTACCCCCTCAGCCTCCTGTGTTTCGGGAACTCTACCTTTCCCTGACCGAACTTTCCTCGTGGCTGTCATTTTCAAGCCCAGGTAACATTCTGTGAATAAGTACATATTTATGAAGCAGCTCTCCTGTCTTCAGGGTTACTCAGAATAACTCAGAACTGATCAATGATGTTTGACCAGCATTTGTTTTGTTGGCAAATCGAGAAACTAGGTCCCCCACAGTCAGGTCTTACAAACATCCTACATGACTGGTACCCAGCCTTCCATCACCTTTAATGTCCAATCCCTCCACCACCGACACTCAGTCGCAGCAGTGTGTACCATCTACAAAATGTTCTGCAGAAACTCACCAAAGATCCTAAGGCAGCACCTTCCAAACCCATGAACACTTTCATCTAGAAGGACAAGGGCAGCAGATACATGGGAATACTACCCCCTTCAAGTTCCCCTCCAAACCACTCCCCATCCTGACTTGGAAATATATCACCGTTCCTTCCCTGTTGCTGGTCAAATTCCTGGAATTCTCTCCTGAAATGCACTGTGGGCCAAGTGCACCAGATGGACTGCAGCGGTTCTACAAGGCAGCTCACTATCACCTTCACAAGGGGCAACTAGGGATGGGGCAATAAGTGCTGGCCCCTGGCCCACATCACATGGAACAGAAAAATCCACCATCACATTGCATTCCTTTCCAATGACCAATTGAAAAGCGAGGAAAACCCTCATCAATTGATTGGCTGGTTCCCAGTGAGACAGTCCACTGTTCCCCATGGCTGAGATCTTTCAAACTTGCAAATAAAATGGTCCAAGACATTTTTACAAAACACAATATTTGAATGACACCCCCCCACCCCCCACCACCAAGAGCAGCTGAGTGCTGCTTTAAATCCTGCAAACTCCCAGGAAAATCGTGGGACATTGGCAACATAACCCTGCTCCCCACTCCATCACCACGCTCCCTAAAGCCTAGCCCTGCTCTGTGCAGGTAGTGAGTACTCACAGAAAGAGAAATACACCACGTTTTACCTTACTTGCTGCTTCTGTCTGTAAAAAGACTGTTGTGTTTCCTTAGGTGTATTCAGCCTGATGTGAAAAGCCAATTGTTAGAGTTGAAAATGCTGAGGGAACCAGAATGCTGCTTATAAATAGCACTGGCAACTGGCAGGTGAATTCTAAAGATTGACATACGTTTTACTTGCTAACCACTAGTCAGTCTTCCCCCCACATCCTTTTTTGCCCAAATTTATTCCATCGGAAATCTAGGAGAATAAATAAATCAGTGAAGCCAGTGATAAGGGTGAATGGAGAGTGGCAGTAAGAGGAAATGGTAGAATGATAAATGATAATGCTTGCATCTGTATAGCACCTCTGCGACCTCAGTATCTCTGAAAGCACCTTATACACATTGAGGTATTATCAAAATGCGGTCATTGTTGTGGTTACCAGGAGACCATTCCTGTCCTTCTTCAAAACGATAGCATCAGATCTGCACCTGAGGGACCTGATGGGCCATTGGTTTAACAGTTCATCTGGAGTACAGCTCCTCTGACAGTGCAGCACTCAGTCACTAGCACAGGCCCGGTCTTGGCTCTGGGTGTGGGCTTTCTACCAATTTGGGACAAAACTGTGAACAGCTGATCCACATCCGACACAAATCATAATTCTGTCCTCTAGACACCCTCCCTCTCCTCTCTAACATGACAAACGCACCCAAAGCACTGATAACAAAGTGTGAAGCTGGATGAACACAGAGGCCAAGCAGCATATTAGGAGAACAAAAGCTTTTGTGCTCCTAAGACGCTGCTTGGCCTGCTGTGTTCATCCAGCTTCACACTTTGTTAACTTGGATTCTCCAGCATCTGCAGTTCCCATTATCTCTCTCACCCAAAGCACTGTTGCCTGTATCCTAGCCTCACCACTCCCCATGTGCAGCCTGTGCTTAACTTCACTGTGGGACACAATCTCCCATTCCTCGAGATGTAAAATGCTCATCCTGTGATAAACTCCTCTCCTCATCTCCACTGTCTTCTCCAGCCTTGCCAAGCCATTCCACATTATCTCCCAGTCCTTCACCCCTTCCTCCTAACGTTCTCACTAACACATTCTACAGATGGTTAAATTAAGGACCATGGAGATTCTGGAGGTTTGGACCTTAAACTGTGCTGAGAGACAGTGAGAGCGAGGACTCCAGCGAAACAACAAGAATAAATTATTCTCAACAATAATTCATTAGTTTAGGCAAAGTATAAGTCAGTATGCTAGCATGGCGCTCTGATAGATGAATTCAAACTGAGTTTAAACATGTAACTGTGTGAAATGCATTTACCTGGAGACTAGTAATACTTAGAATCATAATGATTGTTTTTAGTGCATGTTTTTTACACACTTTCTGCAGGCAGTGCACAACCTTTGAAGATCCCAACAATTATCTCGATATGTTGCTCTTTGCAACAGTGACAGTAATTTCCCATTTCTTACAAAACTACAGAAGCTGAGGTCAACCTCAGGTCAGTTATTACAGACTTGGATTGACAGGGTCCTTTTTCACTATCCAACTTGGTGCATTGAAAAATAAATATAGTTGAGGAACTTAGTTTGGAATATATCCGCTCATTCAGTTAAAAACGGCCTCTTATCGTCCCACTGTAGCATTCACCTGTCCCATAAATCCATCCGGTGTCTTTACCTGACTCCAAAGATGGTCATACACCAGTGAGGACAACTTTCAGAATTCCGTGCAATACTTACATTGAACCTACAGCAAAGGAGCACAGCGTTTGGCTCCAGGTCTATGTTCCCCATCACCCTCTTCGCTCTCCTGACTGAGATTGTTCACATTTTGAGAGGGTTTGACAAAGAACATTCCCACTTGCTGACCATCGATATAAAATAGTTGTTAATAAGCCCATTGGCAATCCAAGAGAAATGTCATCAGGAGAGCGCAAAACTCACTCCGACACTGGGTAAATATGAATAGTGTAGATGTGTTAAGGGGTAGCTGGATAACATGGGGTAACATGTTTAAATAATTGCAGGAAAGATTTCGTAGAGCGTTCCTCTGGAGAATAAATACCTTGAAATAACATTTTTATGACATCACAGGCAAAGCCAAAATTTGTTGCCCATCCCTATTTTCATAGAACATAGAACATAGAGCATAGAACATTACAGCACAGTACAGGCCCTTCGGCCCTCGATGTTGTGCCGACCTGTCATACCGATCTCAAGCCCATCTAACCTACACTATTCCATGTACATCCATATGCTTGTCCAATGACGACTTAAATGTACCTAAAGTTGGCGAATCTACTACCGTTGCAAGCAAAGCGTTCCATTCCCTTACTACACTCTGAGTAAAGAAACTACCTCTGACATCTGTCCTATATCTTTCACCCCTCAATTTAAAGCTATGCCCCCTCGTGCTCGCCATCACCATCCTAGGAAAAAGGCTCTCCCTATCCACCCTATCTAACCCTCTGATTATTATTTTATATGTTTCAATTAAGTCACCTCTCAACCTTCTTCTCTCTAATGAAAACAGCCTCAAGTCCCTCAGCCTTTCCTCGTAAGACCTTCCCTCCATACCAGGCAACATCCTAGTAAATCTCCTCTGCACCCTTTCCAAAGCTTCCACATCCTTCTTATAATGCGGTGACCAGAACTGTACGCAATACTCCAAGTGCAGCCGCACCAGAGTTTTGTACAGCTTCACCATAACCTCTTGGTTCCGGAACTCGATCCCTCTATTAATAAAAGCTAAAACACTGTATGCCTTCTTAACAGCCCTGTCAACCTGGGTGGCAACTTTCAAGGATCTGTGTACATGGACACCGAGATCTCTCTGCTCATCTACACTACTAAGAATCTTACCATTAGCCCTGTACTTTGCCTTCTGGTTACTCCTACCAAAGTGCATCACCTCACACTTGTCTGCATTAAACTCCATTTGCCACCTCTCAGCCCAGTTCTGCAGCTTATCTGTGTCTCTCTGCAACCTTCAGCATCCTTCGTCACTATCCACAACTCCACTGACCTTAGTGTCATTTGCAAATTTACTAACCCATCCTTCTACACCCTCATCCAGGTCATTTATAAAAATGACAAACAGCAGTGGACCCAACACCGACCCTTGTGGTACACCACTAGTAACTGGTCTCCAGGATGAACATTTCCCATCAACTACCACCCTCTGCCTTCTTTCAGCAAGCCAATTTCCGATCCAAACTGCTATATCTCCCACAATCCCATTCCTCCGCATTTTGTACAATAGCCCACTGTGGGGAACCTTATTGAACGCCTTGTTGAAATCCATATACACCACATCAACCGGTTTACTCTCATCTACCTGTTTGGTCACCTTCTCAAAGAACTCAATAAGGTTTGTGAGGCACGACCTTCCCTTCACAAAACCGTGCTGACTATCCCTAATCAATTTATTCTTTTCTAGATGATTATAAATCCTATCCCTTATAACCTTTTCCAACACTTTACCAACAACTGAGGTAAGGCTCACTGGTCTATAATTACCAGGGTTGTCTCTACTCCCCTTCTTGAACAGGGGAACCACAATTGCTATCCTCCAGTCTTCTGGCACTATTCCTGTAGACAATGACAAGTTAAAGTTCAAAGCCAAAGGCTCGGCAATCTCCTCCCTAGCTTCCCAGGGGATCCGAGGATAAATCCCATCCGGCCCAGGGGACTTATCTATCTTCACCTTCTGAAGGATTTCTAATACCTCTTCCATGTGAACCTCAATCCCACCTAGTCTAGTAGCCTGTATCTCGGTATTCTCCTCGACGACATTGTCATTTTCTAGAGTGAATACTGTTGAAAAATATTCATTTAGCACTTCCCCTATCTCATCTGACTCCACACACAACTTACCACTACTATCCTCGATTGGGCCTAATCTTACTTTCGTCATTCTTTTATTCCTTAAATACCTATAGAAAGCCTTAGGGTTTACCCTGATCCTATTCGCTAACAACTTCTCATGTCTCCTCCTGGATCTTCTGAGCTCTCTCTTTAGGTCTTTCCTGGCTACCTCGTAGCCCTCAAGTGGCCTAACTGAGCCTTCACATCTCATCCTAACATAAGCCTTCTTCTTCCTCTTGACCAGAGTTTCTACCTCCTTCATAAACCACGGCTCCCGCACTCTACAGCTTCCTCCCTGCCTGACAGGTACATATTTATCTCGGACACACAGGAGCTTTTCCTTGAATAAGCTCCACATTTCTAATGTGCCCATCCCCTGCAGTTTACTTCCCCATTCTATGCTCCCTAAATCTTCTGGATGTGAGTTTGCTCGCTGAGCTGGAAGGTTAGTTTTCAGACGTTTCATCACCATTCTTGGTAACATCATCAGTGAGCCTCCGACGAAGCGCTGGTGTTATGTCCCGCTTTCTATTTATCTGGTTAGGTTTCCTTGGGTTGGTGATGTCATTTCCTGTTCTTTTTCTCAGGGGATGGTAGATTGGCACCAAGTCAATGTGTTTGTTGATGGAGTTCCGGTTGGAATGCCATGCTTCTAGGAGCATGGCATTCCAACCGGAACTCCATCAACAAACACATTGACTTGGAGCCAATCTACCATCCCCTGAGAAAAAGAACAGGAAATGACATCACCAACCCAAGGAAACCTAACCAGATAAATAGAAAGCGGGACATAACACCAGCGCTTCGTCGGAGGCTCACTGATGATGTTACCTAGAATGGTGATGAAACGTCTGAAAACTAACCTTCCAGCTCAGCGAGCAAACTCACATCCAGAACCTCAACCTGAGCTACAAATCTTCTCAAAACTCGCTAGTCCCTAAATCTTGCCTAATCTCATCGTAATTGCCTTTCCCCCAGCTATAACTCTTGCCCAGTGGTATACACCTATCCCTTTCCATCACTAAAGTAAACATAACAGAATTGTGATCGCTATCACCAAAGTGCTCACCTACTTCCAAATCTAACACCTGGCCGGGCTCATTACCCAGTACCAAATCTAATGTGGCTTCGCCCCTTGTTGGCCTATCTACATACTGTGTCAGGAAGCCCTCCTGCACACTCTGGACAAAAACCGACCCATCTATAGTACTCGAACTCTAGTGTTCCCAGTCAATATTTGGAAAGTTGAAGTCCCCCATGACAACTACCCTGTGTCTCCCACTCCTATCGAGAATCATCTTTGCTATCCTTTCCTCTACATCTCTGGAACTATTCGGAGGCCTATAGAAAACTCCCAACAGGGTGACCTCTCCTTTCTTGTTTCTAACCTCAGCCCATACTACCTCAGTTAATGAGTCCCCAAACATCCTTTCTGCAACTGTAATACTGTCCTTGACCAACAATGCCACACCTCTGCCCCTTTTACCATCTTCTCTGTTCTTACTGAAACATCTAAATCCCGGAACCTGCAACAATCATTCCTGTCCCTGCTCTATCCATGTCTCCGAAATGGCCACAACATTGAAGTCCCAGGTACTAACCCATGCTGCATGTTCACCCACCTTATTCCAGACGCTCCTGGCGTTGAAGTAGACACACTTCAATCCAACTTCTTGCTTGCCGGTGCCATCTTGCTTCCCTGAAACTTTATTTCGGACCACCCTACCCTCAACCTTTTCTATAGTCGAACTACAAGTTTGGTTCCCATCCCCCTGCTGAATTAGTTTAAACCCACCCAAACAGCCTTAGCAAATTCCGCCCCCAGGACATCGGTACCCCTCTGGTTCAGGTGAAGACCATCTTGCTTGTAGAGGTCCCACCTACCCCAGAAAGAGCCCCAATTATCCAAGAATCCAAAACCCTCCCTCCTGCACCATCCTTGTAGCCACGTGTTCAACTCCTCTCTCTCCCTATTCCTCGCCTCACTAGCACGTGGTTTCCTCGCCTCACTAGCACGTGGTCCTCGCCTCACTAGAACTGACTTCCTCTCTAGGCTGTTTCAAAGGGCAGAAGGAAGTTAAACACATTGTTGTGGTCTGGAGTCACGTGTAGGTCAGACTGAGTAAGGGTGGCAGATTTCCTTCTCTGAAGTTTGGTTGGTCATTGTTGTAAAGATGGTGTAATCCATGTCATTCCCTCCAGTCCTTCCTGAAGACTCTTCCCTTCACTCTCTCCAGTGTTAGCACCGTTTATCCATGTCCCAGAAACCTGAACTTTTCAAGGTGACCAAGATAAAAAAATCAGACAATGTTGGAAATATTTACCTGGTCTGGCAGAATCTGTGGAGAGAGAAATACAGTTCCTGGACACAATTGTACCTGAGCTTCAACAAACCCTGAAAGCTCCCTGACCCTTTCTTTCAACACCTACCTCCTTCCCTATAACCCCATTTTACATCTTCACTCACCTGAGGCCATTATTCCACGGTTTCTGGCGGATGACGTACAGGCAGCGATTGGGCTGATGGGCAATGGGAAACAGCCACCTGCAATTGTCTAGTAGTTCTTGGGGAGGTGCAGGGGTCACAAACCCACTCCCCAGGATCCTAAACCCCTGCAAAGTGTCAATGAAGTGCCTGAGGGACAATTAATTCCAGTGAACATTCCCCAGAGGAGGTGACAAGGTACCCAGCTGGTGGGCAAGAACCCCATCACCAACATTAAATTTCACTGTCATTTCATGTTGCGTTGAACCCCCGCCCCCGACATTTTTTCCTATTTTATTTATAGTTTCTTTAACACCAAGCAGAGAATGTGTCTCAATATTTATCCATCGTCTCTCCATAGTATCAATGATTAAATTACTTCCACTAAATCATTTGTTCTTGTCAAATTGTTTGTATCTTAATGCATTCCATTTATCAACAGCCATAGTTTAAATTCAACTCAGCCACACAGGAATCCCTCAATTGACATCATGTTGAGTTAATATCTTTAAGCTACGCTAAGAATGCATATTACACTATCAAAGCTCTGCTGCCCACATCTTAATATGGACCAGGTCACATTTAACCATCGTTCCTGTTTGAAGGTCTCCTGGTCTGAGAGGGCCACTATTCCAAACTTCTCATCCTGATTTCCCATTCCTTCAAGGCCATTCCGATTCCTATCTATGTAGATTCCTCCAATCCTGCTAATGTTTGACAGGTCTCAGTGTCCCTCATCACTGCCCTGCTGGTGGTGATGCATGGGACCTGAGCTCTGGGATTCCCTCCTCAAAATTCTGCCCATTCCTCTCCCCTTCAGGATGTACATTAAAATTAATTCCTTAATTGAGCTTTTAACCATGCATTCTAATACCCACCAGTATTGTGAAGCAGTGCCACATCAGTTCACTAGGGTGAAGCATGTCGAGATTCGAGACCACGTGGCATGGTTTGAGTGAAATGGTTACAGATGAATGCGGGGCGGGAGATTTTCAGCATGCCTCTCCAGCTTCCCTCGATAGTCATACTTTATCAAAACATGGCTGTCTGTGCCTAACGGTGCTGCCTGTGTATCAGACAGTCACACACCTGTCTCGATATCAGAACATATCAGGTTCTTACCCAGAGTCCAGGGGTTTGTTTGCAAGGTGGATGTTAACACTATAGCACTACACTGTCGGAGGGTCAGTGCTGAGGGAGTGGGCATTATCGGAGGGTCAGTGCTGAGGGAGCGCCGCACTGTCGGAGGATCAGTGCTGAGGGAGCACCGCTCTGTCGGAGGGTCAGTGCTGAGGGAGAGCCGCACTGTCGGAGGGTCAGTGCTGAGGGAGCGCCGCACTGTCGGAGGGTCAGTGCTGAGGGAGTATCGCACTGTCGGAGGGTCAGTGCTGAGGGAGCACCGCAGTGTCGGAGGGTCAGTGCTGAGGGAGTGGGCACTGTCGGAAGGTCAGTGCTGAGGGAGCGCCGCACTGTCAGAGGGTCAGTGCTGAGGGAGTGGGCACTGTCGGAGGGTCAGTGCTGAGGGAGTGGGCACTGTCAGAGGGTCAGTGCTGAGGGAGAGCCTCACTGTCGGAGGGTCAGTGCTGAGGGAGTGGGCACTGTCGGAGGGTCAGTGCTAAGGGAGCGCCGCACTGTTGGAGGGTCAGTGCTGAGGGAGCGCCGCACTGTCGGAGGGTCAGTGCTGAGGGAGCGCCGCACTGTCGGAGGGTCGGTGCTGAGGGAGTATCGCACTGTCGGAGGGTCAGTGCTGAGGGAGCGCCGCACTGTCGGAGGGTCAGTGCTGAGGGAGCAGGCACTGTCAGATGGTCAGTGCTGAGGGAGTGCCACACTGTTGGAGGGTCAGTGCTGAGGGAGCGCCGCACTGTCGGAGGGTCAGTGCTGGGGGAGTGCCGCACTGTCGGAGGGTCAGTTCTGAGGGAGTGGGCACTGTCGGAGGGTCAATGCTGAGGGAGCACCGCACTGTCGGAGGGTGAACACTGGTTATACACACTGATTGTACACAGAACTATACAGTCAGTCCACTGGAAGGGGTTAAATACTTGTCTCTGGATTAGTGTTATAAGCGGTCATCATTCTCTTGCTCTGCACATCTAAGACTCCATGAGGCTGTGCAAGAATTTAGTTGACGTCTTACCTCAACTACAGCCACTTCCCATGACTTAATAACATGGAAGAGAACAAAGACAGAAGTTGCTGGAAAAGCTCAGCAGGTCTGGCAGCATCTGTGAAGAACATTTTGGGATTAACATTTCGGGAACCAGTTCTGAGGGACGGTCACCCAACTCAAAACATTTACTCGGATTTCTCTTGACATATGCTGTCTGACCTCCTGATCTTTTCCAGCAATTTCTATTTTTGTTCCTGATTTAAAGCATCTGCAGTTCTTTTGATGTTTAATTAACACAGAAGAGAATTCCAGTGAAGGACCCAGCCATAATATTTCTCCAGCAAAATGGTTTGCATCACAGATGATCACAGGGTGATTAAGAAGGCGTTAAGCACACTTGCCTTCATGGCTCAGGCCTTTGAGTGGAGGAGTTGGGGACGTCATGTTGAGGTTATACAGGACGTTAGTGAGGCCTCTTCTGGAGCACTGTGTCCAGTTCTGGTCACTCTGTTATAGGAAGGATATTATTAAATTGGAGAGGGTTCAGAGGAGATTTACCAGCATACTGCTAGGACTGAAATGTTTGAGTTATCAGGAATGGCTGATTAGTTTGGGACATTTTTTACTTGAGTGTAGGAGGTTGAAGGGCGACCTTGCAGAGGTTTATAAAATCATAAGGGGCATAGATAAGATGAATAGCGGGTGTCTTTTTCCTAGGGTGGGAATTTCAAGAGTAGGGAACATTTTTAAGTTGCGAGGAGAAAGATTTAAAAAGACAAGGGGGAAATTTTTTATCCCACGGAGTATGACTCACGTGTTGAATGAACCTCTCGAGGAAGTGGTGGAAATGGCTACAGTTGCAATATTTATAAGACATTACTTATCCCAACTCAAACATGGCTGTTGCGAGCGAATGTCTCCAGGAGTGTGCCTTTCTCTCTTCACCACTGAACTAACTCCACAGAGGCCAGCATCCCATCATCAAGTTCCCCCTTTGTTTAGGAACAAAAACAAAGTTGCTGGAAAAGCTCACCAGGCCTGGCAGCATCTGTGAAGGACAAACAGAGTTAACGTTTTGAACCCAGTGACCCTTCCTCCTCATTATTTACACAGGGAGAGTCCGTGACACTGATCTAGCTCCCTCAGAGTGAGCAGAGCCCCTGATACTCCTGTTTCTATCTGTCAGCCAGGGCTCCCTGATTGGACCAGGTTAACAGCCCCAATCAGAGAACTCCTATTCTATGAAATCCAGCTGGCAGACCTGGTTATAACCACTGCAGATCCATCTGATGTTCAACAAAATGAGGGAGAGCAGGCTCTGCCAGGGGAACTAGTCTGCAATGTCAGCTCTTGCGATGTTGGTGACTTTGATTAGTAACTTGGGGTTATCCAGAGTTATCCAGAGTAGGTCACGGTGACTCGGGGATCATAGTGGTTGAGGCATTGGACTCATAATCCAGAGAAAGATGGCAGGGTCTTGACAAGTCAATGGGGCATGAGCAGAGATTTTTGACAAACTCCTCCAGAGGGTACAGGTGCTAGTTGCTGGGCCAGCATTTATTTCCCATCCCTCAGAGCCCCTTGAGATGATTGGCATATTAGGTACAATTCAGAGATAATAGTACCGCTGTGGGTCAGGAGTCACATATAGACCAGGCCGGGTAAAGACAGAAAATTTCCTTCCCTGAAGGGCACTAGTGAACCAGATGGGTTTTTACAGCAATTACACGAGATTAAACTCTGGATTTTCATTGACTCCAAGATCGCCACATTGGGATTCAAACCTATGTCCGCAAAACAGAAGCCTCTGTGTCTGTGTGCAGTGGCATTCTTGATTATCTCCAATTTATTATGAAAGAAAACAAAGCACTGAAATACACCGCAAGTTTACAGACTTACTGAAGAAAGATGCAAGATAATGATGCTGGATCAGTCAGTGATCAGTCAGCGTTGGACACCCTTATTTCAAACAGAGATATCTAGACAGGAGTGGCTTGGCCCTTTCTCTTTAAGGGACCAGTATGTGTGAGCAACACAGGACGCGGGTGGACATCATGATAAAACCACAAGAAATAGGAACAGATGTGGGCCATTCAGCCCCTTGAGCCTGCTCCCTCATTCAATAGGATCATGGCTGACCTGAGATTCCCCAAGTCCACTTTCCTACCCTTTCCCTGCACCCTTGATTTCCCGACTGATCAAGACTCTATCTAATCTCACCCTTCAATATACACAAGGGCTCTGGTCCACAGCTCTCTGTGGCAAAGAATTCTAAGGTTTCACAACCCTCTGAGAGATAAGGGAGGTGCAATGATTCTCCCTGAGCCACCTCACATTCGTGATTGAAATATGCCTGAAAACAACAGCGAAACAACTCTTTCCTTCCTGCAGATGGGCCAGGGGATGTGGTTACTGAGCTACAGGAGATAGTGAGGACACTGACCCCAGTGAACATTTAGAACATTTAAAAAGAATAGGGAGGGGGGAAAAAGAGGAGGGGGTGTAGCACTACTAATCAGAGAGGGTATCACAGCTACAGAAGCTTCCATTGTCGAGGAAGATCTGCCTACTGAGTCAGTATGGGTGGAAATTAGGAACAGCAAGGGAGTAGTCACCTCGTTAGGGGTTTACTACAGGCCCCCCAATAGCAGCAGGGAGATTGAAGAAAGCATAGGTCGACAGATTTTGGAAAAGTGTGCACGCAGTAGGGTTGTTGTAATGGGTGACTTTAACTTTCCCAATATTGATTGGAACCTCCTTCGATCAGAAGATTTGAATGGAGCTGTTTTTGTAAGGTGTGTTCAGGAGGGTTTCCTAACGCAGTACGTTGACAGGCCGACGAGGGGAGAGGCCATTCTAGACTTGGTGCTCGGAAACGAGCCAGGGCAGGTATCAGATCTTGTGATGGGAGAGCGTTTTGGTGATAGTGACCATAACTGCCTCACATTCTACATAGCTATGGAGAAGGAGAGGATTAGGCAGAATGGGAGGATATTTAATGGGGAAGAGGAAACTATGATGCGATTAGACATGAGTTAGGAAGCATGGACTGGGAGCAATTGTTCCATGGTAAAGGCACGATAGACATGTGGAGACTGTTTAAGGAACAGTTGTTGCGAGTGATGAGTAAATATGTCCCTCTGAGACAGGCAAGAAGGGGTAAGATAAAGGAACCTTGGATGACAAGAGCGGTGGAGCTTCTTGTGAAAAGGAAGAAGGTAGCTTACATAAGGTGGAGGAAGCTAGGGTCAAGTTCAGCTAGAGAGGATTACACGCAGGCAAGGAAGGAGCTCAAAAATGGTCTGAGGAGAGCCAGGAGGGGGCACGAGAAAGGCTTGGCAGAACGGATTAGGGAGAACACAAAGGCATTTTACACTTTTGTGAGGAATAAGAGAATGGTCAAAGAAAGAGTAGGGCCGATTAGGGATAGCATAGGGAACTTGTGTGTGGAGTCTGAGGAGGTAGGGGAAGCCCTAAATGAGTTTTTTGCTTTTGTCTTTACGAAAGAAACGAACTTTGTAGTGAATGAAACCTTTGAAGAGCAGGTGTGCATGCTGGAATGGATAGAGATAGAGGAAGCTGATGTGCTGTTAATTTTGTCAAACATTAAGATTGACAAGTCGCCAGGCCCCGACTAGATTTGTCCTCAGCTGCTTTGGGAAGCGAGAAATGCAATTGCTTCGCCACTTGCGAGGATCTTTGCATTCTCGCTCTCCACTGGAGTCGTACCTGAGGGCTGGAGAGAGGCAAATGTAATTCCTCTCTTCAAGAAAGGAAATAGGGAAATCCCCAGCAATTACAGACCAGTAAGTCTCACGTCTGTCGTCTGCAAGGTGTCAGAAAGGATTCTGAGGGATAGAATTTATGACCGTCTGGAAGAGCATGGCTTGATCAAATGCAGTCAACATGGCTTTGAGAGGGGCAGGTCATGCCTCACAAGCCTTATCGAGCTCTTTGAGGATGTGACTATAAAAGTTGATGAGGGTTGATCTGTGGATGTGGTGTATATGGACTTCAGTAAGGCATTTGATAAGGTTCCCCATGGTAGGTTCATTCAGAAGGTCAGGAGGAATGGGATACAGGGGAACTTAGCTGCTTGGATACAGAATTGACTGGCCAACAGAAGGCAGCGAGTGGTAGTAGAAGGAAAATATTCTGCCTGGAAGTCAGTGGTAAATGGGGTTCCACAGGGCTCTGTCCTTGGGCCTCTACTGTTTGTAATTTTTATTAATGACTTGGATGAGGGGATTGAAGGATGGGTCAGCAAGTTTGCAGATGACACAAAGGTTGGAGGTGTCGTTGACAGTATAGAGGGCTGTTGTAGGCTGCAGCAGGACATTGACAGGATGCAGAGATGGGCTGAGGGGTGGCAGATGGAGTTCAACCTGGATAAATGCGAGGTGATGCATTTTGGAAGGTCGAAATTGAAAGCCGAGTACAGGATTAAGGATAGGATTCTTGGCAGTGTGGAGGAACAGAGGGATCTTGGTGTGCAGATACATAGATCCCTTAAAATGGCCACCCAAGTGGATAGGATTGTTAAGAAAGCATATGGTGTTTTGGCTTTCATTAACAGGGGGATTGAGTTTAAGAGTCGTGAGATCCTGTTGCAGCTCTATAAAACTTTGGTTAGACCGCACTTGGAATACTGCGTCCAGTTCTGGACGCCCTATTATAGGAAAGATGTGGATGCTTTGGAGAGGGTTCAGAGGAGGTTTACCAGGATGTTGCCTGGACTGGAGGGCTTATCTTATGAAGAGAGGTTGACTGACCTCGGTCTCTTTTCATTGGAGAAAAGGAGGAGGAGAGGGGACCTAATTGAGGTATACAAGATAATGAGAGGCATAGATAGAGTTGATAGCCAGAGACTATTTCCCAGGGCAGAAATGGCTAACATGAGGGGTCATAGTTTTAAGCTGGTTGGAGGAAAGTATAGAGGGGATGTCAGAGGCGGGTTCTTTACACAGAGAGTTGTGAGAGCATGGAATGCGTTGCCAGCAGCAGTTGTGGAAGCAAGGTCACTGGGGACATTTAAGAGACTGCTGGACATGCATATGGTCACA